>NW_021703785.1:31847235-31997949 GCF_005190385.1 Monodon monoceros | reverse complement strand
GAGGGGTGGGATAGGGAGGGTGGGAGGGAGATGCAAGAGGGAAGAGATATGGGAACATATGTATAACTGATTCACTTTGTTATAAAGCAGAAACTAACACACCATTGTAAAGCAATTATACTCCAATAAAGATGTTAAAAAAAAAAAAAAAAGAACAGGTACAGTGTGATATTCTCCCTACTTCCCAGTCCAGGGTGGAGAGGAACTTTGTGAGACCTGACATTCTTGTGATACTTTGATAACTTCCACTTCAGAGGAAACAAAGGAGGGTACAGATGCATGCAAATGCAAAACCGAACAAGATACCAGCATAACTGACTCAACCGTCCCCTCCTTCCCGGAAAGGTTCTAGTGAGAAGAAACCATACTTTGGAGGAGTTCAGGTATTTTCTGCATCTTGGTTTACTCTTTCCTAGCAGGTAGCATTGGATCTGTGAGAGCTTTTTGCTTTTGAGAGCTCCTACCCAGAGGATAGACAGCCTTATCTGTCCTCCAGCCCCTCCTCCCAGCTCTCAGGTCTCTCTGAATCCATCTTTGATTTCCTGAAATGTACAGAGGCCCCAAATAGTCCATATCTGATGCAGAGCTAATTTATATACATCATCGTCAAAGAGGATGAAATAGTCATTGTCTCCAGTCTCCCAATGTGATTTAAAAAATTTTATGGCAGAACCTAATTTCTCTCATCTTTTCATGTTTATTGATTGGCAGTCTACTGTTTTACACTTGATTTGTGCCTTGTATGCTTCTTCTATTAAAAGGCTCATCAGGTTGAACCATATGCAGACAGAGCAAATGGCACTTTTGGAGAAAAGGAAAGTTTTTGATGGAAGCTCTTATTCTTTGTTTGATAACTGGAGAAAATACTTTTTAAAGATTATTTTCCTTGTTGGAACAATTGGAAGAACAGTTACATTCACTTTATAGTTTCTGCATAAGGTACTAATTTTATCCAAAAAAGAAAGAATAAAAATGCCAGTCTCCAGGAATCCATCTTTTGTTACATTTCACGAGAACAAAATGCACAGAAAAATATGGCTAAACACACTGCATTCACATTTTCTCCACCTTTGGACTGTTACCAGTCATAAAACTCCATCTCGTATAGACAATCTGTTAAAATAAGTTACTAAGAAACCCAAACAGGTGTAAAGGTCATTCTTAGTATGAGTGGGCTCTCTTTTTGCCGTGGTTATAGCCAAACCAAAACTCAACCTTGAGATGGTGTTTTATAGTTGATATTTTAAACTGTAAACCACATTATATGATTGTACAACCGCACCCAGCAGAGTCACCTTTCCTGTTTCGAACTCTTGTGCGATTCAGCGCATAATTCATGTTCCTTTGTCATGTTCTCACTTTGTTCAGACCTCAGAGTTTATGAGCAGGTTCCTCCACTGCATTTTAAACATGTTGTCTGTCCCAAGGTGTATTTTAAGAAATATATGGGCAATGAAAAGGAAGCCAAATGTATTCTTCGTAGTAGAGACAGAGGATCTTTAACAAACTAGAAGGAATTCTATTTCTGGAGATCCCATACACTATCTCACTAAATCCTTGATAAGCTTCTGAGAAATATTAAGGATGCAGGTTAAGAAAGGTGAATGGGGCTTCCCTGGTGGCGCAGTGGTTGAGAGTCCGCCTGCCGACGCAGGGGACACGGGTTCGTGCCCCGGTCCGGGAAGATCCCACATGCCGCGGAGCGGCTGGGCCCGTGAGCCATGGCTGCTGAGCCTGCGCCTCCGGAGCCTGTGCTCCGCAACGGGAGAGGCCACAACAGTGAGAGGCCTGTGTACCACAAAAAAAAAAAAAAAAAAAAAGAAAGGTGAATGACTTGCTCAAGTTCAATTAGCTGATGTACGTTTAGCTGGAATTGTACACTTGGCTGGATGCCTAGTTCCAGCCTAGTGTGGTTTAGCTCCAACTCAGCCTGCGTCCCAAGGCCACCTCGTTGACTAAACGTTCCCTGTGGTGGTCTCCGACACCTCTGCTCCCGAGAGCTTTAAACTTGCAAGGGCAGAAGAATAGAAGTGTCTTTGTGGATTTGGCCTGGCTTTTCAATGATAAGATAATGACTGGTTGGTCATCATGCTGAAAACTTAGATGTTCTTGGTTGGCTCAGCCAAACTGAAGAGCTTCTATGTGCATCTGGATAAAGGAAATAATGTGTGACAGACTTAGCTTGCTTTTCTCTAAGTGTGAGCACTGCTGAGCCATTGCTTTTAGTAAAGTCAGAGCAGGTTTTTTCCCCTCTCCATGCAGAAAAATCTATTGTTTTCTACAACCCACTCCTACCTTAAATAAGTCTGTTAAAATGTACATTTTATTTTATTTTTTTTAAACTAATTTATTTTATTTTTATTTATTTTTGGCTGTGTTGGGTTTTCATTGCTGTGCGCAGGCTTTCTCTAGTTGTGGCGAGCGGGGGCTACTCTTCGTTGCGGTGCACAGGCTTCATTGTGGTGGCTTCTTTTGTTGCGGAGCGTGGGCTTTAGGCACGCGGGCTCAGTAGTTGTGGTTCACAGGCTCTAGAGCACAGGCTCAGTAGTTGTGGTGCACGGGTTTAGTTGCTCCACGGCATGTGGGATCGTCCCAGACCAAGGCTCGAACCTGTGTCCCCTGCATTGGCAGGCGGATTCTTAACCACTGCACCACCAGGGAAGCCCTAAAATGTACATTTTAAATAAAACTTTTCAAACTCCTTTACCTACCAGCTTAGAAGCAGGAACGTGTCTTTTCTCCTTCAGTCTAGCTTAAGGAAAAAGGACTCTTTTGGAACCTGATACGTGAAGTTGCCTTGGCTGACTTTGGAGCTTTCTAGACCAATGTTCTTTTTTCTCCAAAGATAACACATTTACGGCATTAATTATTCTGAAATGTAGTATCACTTTCCTCTATTCATCTGTGCTATAAAATTGTATAACTTTCAGTCAGATGAGATTTAAAAAACCCTCATATTCTTTCTAATTGGAAATTGGATCTCAAGGAACTTATGATTTAGTTGGGGAGTCACCATGGGATGGGTGGAATGTGTTTCAGTGGGGGTAGGCTGGAGGGGTCGCTCATCACTGCTGCTTGGAGTAGCTGGAAGAAATGAATGAATTAGCATTTGAACTAGGGCTTGAGGGAGCAGCTGAATTTGGTTAGGTGAAGAGCAGGAAGAAGAAATTGCCGTGCAGTAGGTGGAACATGAGAGAAAACTCAAAGACAGGGATGAATACTGAATACGGGGGGTGGAGATGACAGACAATGTTGGGACAAATGAAAGATATGTGTTTGCCACACAATTATTGGACCAGATTCTTTGCTTTCTTTTGCAGGAGTTTTCTAGATCTGGTTAGAGAAGAAAATGAACCCTGGCAAGACCTCCAGCTGGCTAAAGCAAGATATGGGAGAAAAATATATCCATTCTTTTGTCCTACTTTCCACATCTTAATGACAGGCACAAACCTTTTTAGTGCTGTTTTTGCTAAGCCAATAAATGGATAAATAAAGGAAGATATAAGACCAAAATGGCCGAACTGAAGACCGTCTGTAGTAGGTTTCTCAATCTCAGCACTATTGACATTTTGAACTGAATAATTATTTTTGTTTTGGGAAACGGGCCCTGTCCTACGCAACATAAAATGAATGTCTGGCAGCATCCCTGATGCTACCCACTAGATGCCAATAGCACCCCTGACCCACTGCCCCAGGTGGGAAAACCAAAAATTTCCTCCGACATTGCCAAATATACTTTGGGGGGCAAAATCATCTCCAGTGGAGACTTATGCTTTATGGTAGATAGAATGACCTAGTAACAGGAATGGTTTCTTTATGCCTGCAAACTTGCTGAGCCGGGGTGAAGATTTATGACCTGAAAAAAGGCAACCACAGCAGGTGTGGAGCTTTAGAAAGAGTAGTCAGTGTCTCTGCCCTGAAAGGACCTCAGGGTCAAGAATATGTTCTGTTCATCTTTGAATGCTCTTCCTAGAGCCTAGCACAGTTCCCGCAACCTAGAAAATGGTCAATAAATGTTGAATAAATGGGATGTTTGCTTAGAATCTCAGTGAAGGAATCATAGGGACAAACAGATGTTTACTTGAAACTATATCCATTTTTTGCCTTGTTGTGTTCTATTTGAGGGTCTCTTGAATATTGCAGAAGTGACCAAGGTTACCAGTATGATCATGGGCAGCAAACATATGGGAAAATGAATAGAGTGACAAACATCACAAGGCCGGATTATCAGGTCTGTGGCCAGAAAGTGTAGGGTTTGGAGAGAGACTATGTAGAAGAAGCAGGGCGAGAGCTTCCCTTATATTGAAAGATTATTTACAGTTCTCACTGTAGCAAGTTATTAGTTTGATATCTCTTGCATTCGAACTTTGCATCTTGTCTTAACTAAGGATTTATGTATCTTCCTCCCAAGGGAGCAGGATGGGGTGTCTTGAGTCCTAAGTTGTGGAACCTCAGCTTCTTCAGTGAAAGACTTGGCTAGTGGGGAGTGAAGGGAGACGTGGTGAGAGTCCAGGGATGGGAGATGAGTTCCATGTGGCAAAGATGTGTGTGTCCATCCTCCTTCTGACCAAGTGGTGACAAAGTAAAGGAGGAAAACAGGCAGCTCACTTTTCCTCCTCTCAGGACTCTTCTTGGCCCTGCTTCACTCACATCTTTCATTTCTGAGTAACACGTTATTTTGTGTTTGACATATTCCCCGTTACTAATCTCAACAATTCCAGGATTAGGATTCGAGGGAACTTCAGTTTGGAAGTTCAGATTGGCTGGCCTCTATTTGGAAGATCTTTCTGTGAAAATTTCGGATAAAGCGTCCTCTAATGCAGGCAGCTTTCTATCTGTTCCTGGATACTGCATCAATAGGGGCATCTTTTGAATTCCAGATTCATGGACTCGAGTGTCTAGTTGCTATCTCCACTTGGATAGCTTGCAGACATCTCCAACATTACATGTCTCAAAATGAATGATTTCCCGTCTCCCCTCCCAACCTGCTCCTGCATCCTTACCCATCTCATTCAAAGGCAATTCCATCTTTCCGGCAGCTTAGGTCAAAACCCTTGGAGTCAGCCTCCACTCCACACTGTGTCTCACACCGTCATTACACACCAACAAATCTTGTTGGCTTTACTTTCAAAGTATATCTAAGATCTGCACATTTCTCACCACCTGCATTGCTGCCGTTATGGTCTGAGCTACCAAAAACTCAAGATAGTGGCCAGGATGACATTTTAAAATTGTAATTTTTTAAAATTAATTTTTATTGGAGTATAGTTGCTTTACAATAAAAAATTTTAAAAAAATTAGATGTTAGATCTTGTCACGCCTTTGCTCAAAACCTTTCGATGTCTCCCTATCTCAGAGTAAAAACCAAATTCTTTATGCAGTTCTGCAATTCCCTCCTAACACTTTTTCCTTCACAACTCATCTCCTGCTACCCTCTGCTCACTCACTCACCAGCTCTCCTTCCACTTGATTTCTTAAGCATAGAAGACATGCCCTAAGTGTTCCTTCAGCCTGGAACCCTCTCCTCCCAGATATCAACATGGCTACATTTGGCGCCTTCAAATCTTTGCATAGATAGCACCTTGCAATGAGACTTACCCTGACTCTGCTATTTAAAACTATAACCTGTTTTGTACTCCCCCCAGCATCTGACCTCTTACCCTTCAGTCCCTTTTTTCCCCTAGTATTTCTTTAAAAAAATTCTTTTTTCAAGTATAGTTGATTTACAATGTTGTGCCTTCAGTCTTTTCTTTTTAAATAGCATTTATCAACTCATAATATACTCTATAATTTATTTATTCACTACATTTATTTTTTTGTCTCCCATGGGAGAACAGAAGCCTCACAAGGGCAAGGATCTTTGTTTAACCAAACGACCTAAAACAATGTCTTGCACATAGTGAGTGCTCGTAAATATTGGGGGTTGAATGAATATCTCTTTCAGCATATATTAGCTGTTTCACTGCCCAGACTATGGACTCTTTTTTTTTTTGTATTTTATTTTATTACTATTATTTTTTAATTGAGGTATAGTTGATTTACAATATTATATGTTTCAGGTGTACAACCTAGTGATTCACAATTTTTAAAGGTTATACTCCATTTATAGTTATTATAAAATATTGGCTATATTCTCTGTGCTGTACAATATGTCTTTGTAGCTTATTTATTTTATACATACTAGTTTGTACCTCTTAATCCCTTCCTCCTACCCTGTCTCTCCACCCTCCCCTCTGCCCAGTGGTCACCACTAGTTTGTTCTCTATATCTGTGAATCTGCTTCTTTTTTGTTATATTCACTAGTTTGTTTTATTTAGATTCCACATATAAGTGATATCATACAGTATTTGTCTTTCTCTGTTGTCTGACTTATACCCTAAGCATAATACCCTCCAAGTCTATCCATGTTGTTGCAAATGGCAACATTTCATTCTTTTATATGGCTGAGTAATATTCCATTGTGTGTGTGTGTGTGTGTGTGTGTGTGTGTGTATACTTACCATATCTTTTTTATCCATTCATCTGTTGATGGACAGTTAGGTTGCTCCCAGATCTTGACTCTCGTAAATAATGTTGGTATGAACATTGGGATGCATTTATCTTTCTGAATTAGTGTTTTCATCTTCTTCCAATATCAGA
The DNA here is from genome assembly GCF_005190385.1 of Monodon monoceros. Taxonomy (NCBI): domain Eukaryota; kingdom Metazoa; phylum Chordata; class Mammalia; order Artiodactyla; family Monodontidae; genus Monodon; species Monodon monoceros. The sequence goes on along the minus strand of NW_021703785.1, from coordinate 31,991,310 downwards.
CTGGGAACTCTTCTGGGGAAAATGATCCATAGAGCACACTAATAGCAGTGGTTAATAGTATTCTTTTCCTTAAAGTGTGTTCTTCAAATTGTATAAGCTTCAGGGCCCATAAAACCTGGCCTGCTCCTGACCAACTTCATAGTGTTAGTATGAGAATTAAAAAGATAATACAGAGGGAATTCCCTGGCAGCCCAGTGGTTAGGACTCTGTGCTTTCACTGTCGAGGGCCTGGGTTCAATCCCTGGTCAGGGAACTAAGACCCCACAAGCCACACAGCACGGCCAAACAAAACAAAACAAAAAACTCCAAAATTAAAAAAACAAACCAACAACAAGAAAATGCATGTATGGAACTTAGAAAAGAGCCTGGCACATTGAGCTTAAAGACTGTACTATGTTTTGAACTGCCTCCTGCCCCCGTTGTGATTAGCTCAGTTGATGGAACAGAGTAGGGGGGTGAAAAAATAAATAAACAAATCAATTGAATGAATGGATATTTTGATATGATAGTTCAACCATCTTTCTAGGTTTTTACTGCTAAGTGCTACCGGTCTTCCTTTTATTATTATTATTTATTATTATTAATTTTTTTTTTTTGCGGTACGCGGGCCTCTCACTGTTGTGGCCTCTCCCGTTGCGGAGCACAGGCTCCGGACGCGCAGGCCCAGCGGCCATGGCTCACGGGCCCAGCCGCTCTGCGGCATGTGGGATCTTCCCAGACCGGGTCACGAACCCGTGTCCCCTGCAGCGGCAGGTGGACTCTCAACCACTGCGCCACCACGGAAGCCCCTCTTTTATTATTTTTTAAGACTTTTTTTGGGAGCAGTTTTAGGTTCACAGTACGTTGAGAGGAAAGGACAGAGATTTTCCATAAACCTCCTGCCCTCATACAGCATAGCCTCCTGCATTATCAACATCGCTCACCAGAGCGGAACATTTGTTACCACTGATGGACCCATACTGACACATCATCATCACCCAGAGTCCCTAGTTTACATTAGGGTTCACTCTTAGTGTTGTATAGTCTATGGGTTTGGACAAATGTAAAACAACATGTATCCACCATCATAGTATCATGCGATGTATTTTCACTGCCCTAAAAAACTCTGTGCTCTGTCTATTCATCCCTCCCTCCACTAACTCCTAGTGACCACTGATCTTTGAATTTTCTCCATAGCCTTTTCCAGCGTGTCGTACGATTGGAGTCATGCAGTATGTAGCCTTTTCAGATTGCTTCTTCGACGTAGTAATGTCCATTTAAGGTTCCTTCACATCTTCCCATGGCTTGATAGCTCATATCTTTTCATTGCTGAATCATATTCCATTGTCTGGATGCACCAGAGTTTTTTTATACCGTCCTTCTCCTTTTTTTTTAGAGTTAGGTTTCTGTGCTCAGGGATTTGTCAAAAGATTCACATTAAAATGTTCATGTGTAGATTTGCTTGTATTTTATTAGGTACCTATCAAGACAGCATCTGAATGACATGGTCTTCCATGATATCTCTAATCTGTGAATAAGACTGAAGGTCAGAATCGTTTATTTTCTCAACAGGCCTTAACATAATGTGGTTCCAAATCATATAGTGAGTGTAAACACATGATAAATGGTAATGAGGTTAAAATGAAACTTTTTTTTAAACAGCCCCTTTCTTATTTTATGTGCCTATGTTAATATTATTTCATTTTTCCTAAGGTTCCTACCCTCAGTCTCACCTTTTCCATCATATTGATTTTTTGTACCTGCCATATTTTTAGTTAACCCACTAGCTAGATAAATAAATTTTATTTTGTTTATTTTTTTAAACTTTTTTTGACTGCACTGTGCGGCTTGTGGGGTCTTAGTTCCCCGACCAGGGATTGAACCCGAGCCCTGGCAGTGAAAGAGCCTAGTCCTAGCCACTGGATGGCCAAGGAATTCCCCAGATAAATATATTTTAAATATAAGCCTGTAATGACTGTTCCTATAGAGTAAGGTAAATTTTCTGACTTAAATCTCATAGAAAAAAAACCCAGCTGAGACAGGGTTTAGATGTGACTACTGAATTACTTTTACTTTCTTTCCTCCAGTTTACCTCTCAGTGCAGTATAATCTGGCTTTATTATACCATCTACTGAAGCTACTTTATCATCTACTGAAGTTGCTTTTTCAGTGGTCAACAGTGAGCTGTTAACTGCCAAAGCCTTCGAGTGAGCACTCCTTCTACCTGGTGTCTGCAGCATTCTGTGGTGTTCAATCTCTTCTTGAAACAGCCTCTGAACTTGGATTCTCTGGCAAGATTTTTTCTCTTCTTCCTTCTCTGGCTATTCTTAGTATCCTGCCTGAGCTCTTCACTGTTTTCCAAAGAGCTGTCTTTGGCCACCTTCTTGCTTAGTCAACTTTTGCCAGAGGTTAAGTTCATACTTAACCTATATTTGGGTGGCTCCAAAGTCTGTATGTCCAGATTTATCGTGAACTTCAGACCCAAATTTTCATCAGCCTCTTGGAACTGTCTGCAAGAATATCTTTCAGGTGTCTCGAACTCAACATGTCCCAAAGTATAACATATTGTTTTCTACCTTTAGCACTAATTTCCTCCCCTCTGTGTTCTCTGTCTCAGCTAATGGCAATACCATGCATGGACCAGGTTTCTGAAGCTAGAAACACTGGAATCATCTTCAAGTTCCTTCCCTTGACATTTCTCCTTTCCAACACACCCCCTCCACAGTTTACCTTTCTAAAACATTACCTCTAAAACACCAAAATGGTCTCCTGTTAAAAAAAACGTCTCCACTGTCTTTCCATTCAAAAGGACATTTTTTAAACACCTTGGAAGGGTTTGGTGGTGAAAAAGTTCTGGCAGAAAAATAACTGAAGGGAAGGCACAACGGCACAAGGAAACATTTCCAAAGGTAGCAAAATAAGAGCTTCTGAATACGGAGCAATGAGATATAGAGACATATCTCTAGCATCTTGTATTTATTCTCTGAGAACAAATATAACTCCCTTTAAATTTTGACCTTATAGCCTAGAGTTTTTTCAGCGTTCTTCCTCATATTTTCTCAATTATGTGCAGGAAGATTTGAAACAAAGAATGCTTCTAAACACTGTGAGTTTGTGTGTGTGTGTGTGTTATTTTTACTTTAGTCCAATATATGAACACCTGTTGGTCTTCTATCGGCTATATCTAGATTAGTATCTGCCAAATAAAGCTGGTCTGCAGTTCAGTGAACATTTAAATTCTCCACTTCAGAGCTCAGGAGGGAGGAAGAGGAGAAGGGTTGGAAAGGGAGGAGCTGGACAGGCATCACCCCACTGAGGAAGGGGCAGTGGGAGAACAAGGAGAAGGGTGGTACAGTGCAGCTTTGTTGGTCCACATCGCATGTCACGACCCTAAAGTAAAAGGTGAGAGATCCAGTCCATCACCAGAGTAATACTGAGTTTCCATTTATTTGGTAACTTCTGACATTGTGTGAAGCAAATCTCAGAATTTTCCTACATTACACATGCTGTGTAGAAATGACCTCATTCCTTGTAATACTGTTCTAGGTCACTTCACACAGAGTGACTTAGCGTAGACAGAATGCAATCTATTCCAAAATCCATGCACCATTGAAGAAAGAATCTTCTACATCAGTCAGTCACTCAGTGTTCTGTGGGTTTTCTCATTCACACCTTGACAAGTGAGAAACTAAAAAGAAAGTTAGGTGCATGTCTTTTTCCACCTATGGGGTTAGCTTTTAAAGCCTCACACTATAGAAAGGCTGTTTGATCACTCAGGAATTTATGACTTGTTAATGTCATTCCTGATTCACATTTTGCTACCAAATGGCATTAGTTATTCCTCTCATTCTGTCCTTAAATATTAAGTCTCCCCACCCTCTATTCTCCACAAATCTTAGCCCTCTAAAAAGGTAAAACAAAAGACATGCACAAGTTTTAGATTTCCCTAAGAAGTAGGAGAATGTCTCTATATCATTTTTTTTGAATTGTACTTTATTTATTTTTTTTATACAGCAGTTTCTTATTAGTCATCAATTTTATACACATCAGTGTGTATGTGTCAATCCCAATCTCCCAATTCATCACAGCACCCCCCCCCCACCGCTGCTTTCCCCCCTTGGTGTCCATACGTTTGTTCTCTACATCTGTGTCTCAACTCCTGCCCTGCAAACTGGTTCATCTGTACCATTTTTCTAGGTACCACATATATGCGTTAATATACGATATTTGTTTTTCTCTTTCTGACTTACTTCACTCTGTATGACAGTCTCTAGATCCAACCACATCTCAACAAATGACCCAATTTCATTCCTTTTTATGGCTGAGTAATATGCCATTATACAATATGGATATACAATATATGGATATAAAATATACATATGTACCACAACTTCTTTATCAATTCGTCTGTCGATGGGCATTTAGGTTGCTTCCATGACCTGGCTATTGTAAATAGTGCTGCAATGAACATTGGGGTGCATGACTCTTTTTGAATTATGGTTTTCTCTGGGCATATGCCCAGTAGTAGGATTGCTGGATCATATGGTAATTCTATTTATAGTTTCTTAAGGAACCTGTTATAGGTTCCTCAAGTTAAGGTTCCTTAACAGTTAAGGTTCCTTAACTGTCCTCCATATTGGCTGTAACAATCTACATTCCCATCAACAGTGCAAGAGGGTCCCCCTTTTCTCCACACTGTCTCCAGCATTTGTTGTTTGTAGATTTTCTGATGATGCCCATTCTAACAGGTGTGAAGTGATACCTCATTGTAGTTTTGATTTGCATTTCTCTAATAATTAGTGATGTTGAGCAGCTTTTCAGGTGCTTCTTGGCCATCTGTATGTCTTTTTTGGAGAAATGTCTATTTAGGTCTTCTGCCCATTTTTGGATTGGGTTGTTTGTTTCTTTAATATTGAGCTGCATGAGCTGTTTATATATTTTGCAGATTAATCCTTTGTCCGTTATTCATTTGCAAATATTTTCTCCCATTCTGAGGGTTGCCTTTTCGTCTTGTTTATGGTTTCCTTTGCTGTGCAAAAACTTTGAAGTTTCATTAGTTCACATTTGTTTATTTTTATTTCCATTACTCTAGGAGGTGGATCAAAAAAGATCTTGCTGTGATTTATGTCAAAGAGTGTTCTTCCTATGGTTTCCTCTAAGAGTTTTATAGTGTACGGTCTTACATTTAGGTCTCTAATCCATTTTGAGTTTATTTTTGTGTATGGTGTTAGGGAGTGTTATAACTTCGTTCTTTTACATGTAGCTGTCCCGTTTTCCCAGCACCAATTATTGAAGACACTGTCTTTTCTGCATTGTGTATCCTTGCCTCCTTTGTCATAGATTAGTTGACCATAGGTGCGTGGGTTTATCGCTGGGCTTTCTATCTTGTTCCATTGATCTATGTTTCTGTTTTTGTACCAGTACCATATTGTCTTGATTACTGTAGCGCTGTAGTATAGTCTGAAGTCAGGGAGTCTGATTTCTCCAGCTCGGTTTTTCCCCTCAAGACTGCTTTGGCTATTTGGGGTCTTTAGTGTCTCCATACAAATTTTAAGATATTTTGCTCTAGTTCCATAAAAAATGCCATTGGTAATTTGATAGGGATTGCGTTGAATCTGTAGATTGCATTGGGTAGTATAGTCATTTTCACACTATTGATTCTTCCAATCCAAGAACATGGTATATCACTCCATCTGTTGGTATCATCTTTAATTTCTTTCATCAGTGTCTTATAGTTTTCTGCATACAGGTCTTTTGTCTCCCTAGGTAAGTTTATTCCTAGGTATTTTATTCTTCTTGCTGCAATGGTAATTGAGAGTGTTTCCTTAATTTCTCTTTCAGGTGTTTCATCATTAGTGTATAGGAATGCAAGAGATTTCTGTGCATTAATTTTGTATCCTGCAATTTTCTCAAATTCATTGATTAACTCTAGTAGTTTTCTGGTGGCATCTTTAGGATTCTCTACGTATAGTATCATGTCATCTGCAAACAGTGACAGTTTTACTTCTTCTTTTCCAATTTGTATTCCTTTTATTTCTTTTTCTTCTCTGATTGCCGTGGCTAGGACTTCCAAAACTAGGTTGAATAATAGTGGTGAGAGTGGACACCCTTGTCTTGTTCCTGATCTTAGAGGAAATGCTTTCAGTTTTTCACCATTGAGAATAATGTTTGCTGTGGGTTTGTCATATATGGCCTTTATTACGTTGAGGTAGGTTCCCTCTATGCCCACTTTCTGGAGAGTTTTTATCATAAACGGGTGTTGAATTTTGTTAAAAGCTTTTTGTGCATCTATTGAGATGATCATATGGTTTTTATTCTTCAGTTTGTTAATATGGTGTATCACATTGATTGATTTGCATATATTGAAGAATCCTTGCATCCCTGGGATAAATCCCACTTGATCATGGTGTATCATCCTTTTAATGTGTTGTTGGATTCTGTTTGCTAGTATTTTGTTGAGGATTTTTGCATCTATATTCATCAGTGATATTGGTCGATAATTTACTTTTTTTGTAGTATCTTTGTCTGGTTTTGGTCTCAGGGTGATGGTGGCCACATAGAATGTGTTTGGGAGTGTTCCCTCCTCTGCAAATTTTTGGAAGAGTTTAAAAAGGATTGGGTGTTAGCTCCTCTCTAAATGTTTGATAGAATTCAGCTGTGAAGCTATCTGGTCCTCGGCTTTTGTTTGTTGGAAGATTTTTAATCATAGTTTCAATTTCATTACTTGTGATTGGTCTATTCATATTTTCTATTTCTTCCTGGTTCAGTCTTGGAAGTTTATACCTTTCTAAGAATTTGTCCATTTCTTCCAGGTTGTCCATTTTATTGGCATAGAGTTGCTTGTAGTAGTCTCTTAGGATGCTCTGTATTTCTGTAGTGTCTGTTGTAACTTCTCCTTTTTCATTTCTAATTTTATTGATTTTATTCCTCTCCCTCTTTTTCTTGTTGAGTCTGGCTAATGGTTTATCAATTTTGTTTACCTTCTCAGAGAGCCAGCTTTTGGTTTTATTGATCTTTGTTATTGTTTTCTTTGTTTCTATTTCATTTATTTCTGCTCTGATCTTTATGATTTCTTTCCTTCTGCTAACTTTGGGTTTTGTTTGTGCTTCTTTCTCTAGTTCCTTTAGGTGTAAGGTTAGATTGTTTATTTGAGATTTTTCTTGTTTCTTGAGGTAGGCTTGTATAGCTATAAATTTCCCTCTTAGAACTGCTTTCCTGCATCCCATAGGTTTTGGATCATCATGTTTTCATTGTCATTTGTCTCTAGGTATTTTTTGATTTCCTCTTTGATTTCTTCAGTGGCTTCTTGGTTATTTAGTAATGTATTGTTTACCCTCCATGTGTTTGTGTTTTTTACATTTTTTTCCCTGTAATTCATTTCTAATCTCATAACATTGTGGTCAGAAAAGATGCTTGATATGATTTCAATTTTCTTAAATTTATTGAGGCTTGATTTGTGACCCAAGATGTGATCTATCCTGGAGAATGTTCCGTGTGCACTTGAGAAGAAAGTGTAATCTGCTGTTTTTGGTTGGAATGTCCCATAAATATCAATTAAATATCTGGTCTACTGTGTCATTTAAAGTTTCTATTTCCTTATTTATTTTCATCTTGGATGATCTGTCCATAGGTGTAAGTCAGGTGTTAAAGTCCCCCACTATTATTGTGTTACTGTCGATTTCCTCTTTTATAGCAGTTAGCAGTTGCTTTATGTATTGAGTGTTCCTATGTTCAGTGCATGTATATTTAGAATTGTTATATCTTCTTCTTGGGTTGATCCCTTGATCATTATGTAGTGTCCTTCCTTGTCTCTTGTAACATTCTTTATTTTCAAGTCTATTTTCTCTGATATGAGTATTGCTACTCCAGCTTTCTTTTGATTCCCATTTGCATGGAATATCTTTTTCCATCCCCTCACTTTCAGTCTGTATGTGTCCCTAGGTCTGAAGTGGGTCTCTTGTAGACAGCATATATATGGGTCTTGTTTTTGTATCCATTCAGCAAGTCTGTGTCTTTTGGTTGGAGCATTTAATCCATTCACGTTTAAGGTAATTATCAATATGTATGTTCCCATGACCATTTTCTTCATTGTTTTGGGTTTGTTTTTGTAGGTCCTTTTCTTCTCTTGTGTTTCCCACTTAGAGAAGTTCCTTTAGCATTTGTTGTATAGCTGGTTTGGTGGTGCTGAATTCTCTTAGCTTTTTCTCTATGGAATCTGAATGAGATCCTTGCCGGGTAGAGTAATCTTGGTTGTAGGTTCTTCCCTTTCATCACTTTAAGTATATCATGCCACTCCCTTTTGGCTTGTAGAGTTTCTGCTGAGAAATCAGCTGTTCACCTTATTGGAGTTACCTTGTATGTTGTTTTTCCCTTGCTGTTTTCAATAATTTTTCTTTGTCTTTAATTTTTGCTAATTTGATTATTATGTGTCTCAGTGTGTTTCTCCTTGGGTTTACCCTGTATGGGACTTGCTGTGCCTCCTGGACTTGGGTGGCTATTTCCTTTCCCATGTTAGGGAAGTTTTTGCCTATAATCTCTTCAAATATTTTCTCTGGTCCTTTCTCTCTCTCTCCTCCTCCTGGGACCCCTATAATGTGAATGTTGTTGTGTATAACGTTGTCCCAGAGGTCTCCTAGGCTGTCTTCATTTTTTTTCATTCTTTTTTCTTTATTCTGTTCCGCAGCAGTGAATTCCACCATTCTGTCTTCCAGGTCACTTATCTGTTCTTCTGCCTCAGCTATTCTGCTATTGATTCCTTCTAGTGTATTTTTCATTTCAGTTATTGTATTGTTCATCTCTGTTTGTTTGTTCTTTAATTCTTCTAGGTCTTTGTTAAACATTTCCTGCATCTTCTCAATCTTTACCTCCATTCTTTTTCTGATGTCCTTGATCATCTCCACTGTCATTATTCTGAATTCATTTTCTGGAACATTGCCTATCTCCACTTCATTTAGTTGTTTTTCTGGGGTTTTATCTTGTTCCTTCATCTGGTACATAGCCCTCTGTCTTTTCATCTTGTCTATCTTTCTGTGAATGTGGTTTTTGTTCCACAGGCTGCAGGATTGTGATTCTTCTTCTCCATTTCATTTAAGAGTGTATATTAGAAGCAAAAGTCAAATGCAGGTTGCTGGCATATGTTTATGAAGTTACCTGATATCTTTTCTGGAGCAAGGCCATTATACACACATAAGTAGGCATCAGGGAAAGAAATGTGACAATCCTTGACAGGTAGTCTTATTCGTACATCTACTGTGATGGATAACGATGTGTTAGCTTATGCTCTTGTACCCAAGAGTTAGTGAAATAGATGTTTATAGTGAAAACCAGGTCCCTTCTGTGATGTGGAAGGTTGAGTATTTTATGTACTTATGCCGTTCAGACATTATCATCCAATGTTAAGTACTAATTACTTTAATAAAGGTCAAATATCCATTAAGTTTCAAAAAAAGATTAAACCATGCTTATTGTGTACAGGGCAATATTCTCCATGCTGGCTATAGATCTGTAAACAAAACAGAAAAACTCTGCCTTCACTGGGGATGGTTAACACATAGATTGCTTACTATCTGTCAGGCACTGATTTGAGTCTTTTACATGTATGAACTTTAAAAATCTTCAATTAACCCTCTGAAATACTATTATTATCTCATTTCATAAATGAGGAAACTGAGGCTTGGAGATGTTAAAAACATTACCCAGGGTCCATATGGGTAGTTAATGGGAGACCCAGGTTTCATACCCAAGTGGTCTGTCAAGGGAATGGAAACAAAATCAATGACTGACTTAATTAATGTCTTTGACAAGTATTTTCCCTAGAATATCAGTTCATGGGTGGTTTCCAGCTATAACCTATATCCCAAGTTGCCACTGATTTTGAAGAAAACTTAAATCCTTGGAGTTACAATAAGCACTGATTTTAGTCTATGGCACTTGTTGATCAGCTCTGCTGCAAATATCAAAATAATGAATGAAGTCTATCAGATACTCTTGATCTTAGACACACCTCTTATTTTAGATTAGGAAAATAGGATAAAGTCTCTAGAAAACATCTTCAAGGGTAATGATAGTGTTTACATCCAGCCTATAATGAACATGTTATTTTGTCACCATATTAAGTAGAATGCCCATACTCTCTGGATAAGTTCTATCAAAGTAAAGCAAAATATGTCACAGCTTGACTGAACTTGACTGACCAGTATGTAGAAACCTAGCGACCTGACTTACCACTAGGGAATGCTTCAGAAAACAACTCTTGATAATAATGTTCACACCGACGTGCTTTGAAGGAAATATGTCACCTGTTCTATACACCGAAAGTGCTTTCAAATGAGAATGAATTTCACATGTAACCTTAAGGAGAACACAACCTAATCCAGGCCTGAATAACTCAGGCATTGAGAGCATGGAACAGATTAGGTCTCCCACAGGCCAGTCAGCTCTACCCTATTCCATGACCCAAGACCACACCCCTGAGCAGCCAAACAGGACAGCACGCAGGGGATCCGTGGAAATCCAGCACACTAGGAGACAACACAAATACCAGCCTTAGTAATAAGTCAATCTTCATCTTTACACATGGAAGATTGTTCCAGAAAGCTTAGAAGTCTTTATGTATGTTTATGTAGTTTGTAAAAAAAAAAAGAAAAATGTCTTCTTGATGTATTTTCAAGTAGCTTCCTTGGCTTAGTTATACCAAGGTCAGGCAGGTAGATTTAATGGATTGTAACTATAGGCATAAAGAATTTCTATAAAATGTCACGGGTGCTATTCTTAAACTTCAGATTACTATACTAGCTACATGGTTATTAATATTGATGAACTATGGTTAAAATATTTCTAAAATTACTTTTTCCCTCATTCTAGGCCTAACTGGTCAGTCTTCCAGGTAGAGGCCAAAATGTGTATGTGTGTGTACGAGTGTGTATGTGTTTGTGTGTATGCGTTTGTGTGTATGTGTATTGTATGTGTATGTATGTGTGTATGTATATGTGTGTATGTGTACTGTGTGTGTATGTGTGGTTCCTACAGTCTCTCATCAATAGTATTAGTAAACAGAGAATATATGAATTGTATGCAGTAAAGAATGTTATGGTTTGATGATGTATTATAGTATTCTTATGGGTTGAATTGTGTTTCCTCAAAAGATATGTTCAAGTCCTAAACCCTGGTACCTGTGAATATGGTCTTATTTGGAAATAAGGTCTTTGCAGATATAATCAAATTAAGATGAGGTCATAATGGACTAGGGTGGGGCCTTAAATTCAATATGACTGATGTCCTTATAAGAAGAGGGAAAGAGGGACACACGGAGAAGAGAATGCTGTATAAAGACATACACACACACACAAACAAGGAGGAAGGCCATGTGGCGATGGATGCAGAGATTGGAGTGATGCAGCTGTAAGCCAAGGAACACCGAGGACAGCTGGCCATGAGCAGAAGCTAAGAATATGCAAGGAAGACTCCTCCCCTAGAGCCTTCAGAGAGAGCATGGCCCTGCAGACAACTTGGTTTTGGACTTTCAGCCTGCAGAACTGTGAGAGAATAAATTTATTCTTTTAAGCCACCCAGGCACTTTGTTATGGCAGCCCTTAGAAACAAATGCAAATATTATGTTCCAGGTCGGTGTTGTGGGTCAAAATAGGAAAACGAGAAGCTCTCTGGATGAATCCTGAAACGTCCACTCAAGTTAATATTTTAAGCACTCTGAGATCGCTGGGATAGTGAGGGTCTATCAAAGGGGGGCTTTCCAGGCCGTCCCCTACGTGCAACCAGTTTTGAATTTCTCTGCGTTTGCATGACAGATGTGCCTAACACACTCTTACACACCTCCTGAAGGGGAAGGTTGATCACCCTGACCACCATGCTGGTCCATCACTCTCCCAGTGCACCAGTTTTGCATGTGATTCTATTAGGTCAGTGGTGGGGGTGAGAGTACTTGTGGGCTGGGGAATTGCTGCAAAGGTTTTGGCCACATAGGTGGAGTTGGGAGTGATAAAAATGCATATTATGTTGGGAATTGACTGAAGAGAGAAGGCTCGCTGGTTGATGATCTCTGTAAGCTGAAGAGATCCTTTCACTTTTGGCAGGGATGAGCCGTATATATTAGAAAGAGAGCCAAATGATCTCTTGCATTTAGATGAATGCTTTTTTTTTTTTTTTTCCTGGAGCCTAGAAATAATTGCCATGCTCATCATGCATGATGATGTATTTTGATGAGCTGGTGTTGCATCTTGGGGTTTCTGGAAACAGACTCCAAGGTGAAGGTGAGAGTGCAAGATGTTTATTAGGAATTAATACTTGAGAAAGGGAAGTAGAGAAGGCAGGAATGGGCAGAGGAAGAGGTCAAGCTGTAACAGATACCCAATTAAGGCTTGGCCAACCCAGCGGAGAGCTGTGGAGTAAATCAGAGTTGTCCCATGATGTGCACAAATGACTGCATCTTTATATCCTTACCTTTCTTAGTCAGCACGTGTGGGCTTCCCTGAGAAGGGCCTGACCTCCATCAAGGGCATTCTCTACAGGAGGAGTTTACAGCTGTAGTCTGTCTGCTGGTCATGCCCCCTAGAGCTGGGCAGCAAGTCCTTCCTTGAAAGGAGATTGGGTAATGCAGCTCTCTGTCTACCACAGGTGATAGTAGATTGACTTGATTGACTTGGGCTCCTAAGATCCTGGAAGGATGTTGAGGTGTCCGTGATGTTGGAAGTTATGGGGAAGTTATAAGGGAGTGTTCCAGGTGAAGAATAAGATCAGTTTGTAGGTAGACTGACTATGCTGTATCTAGGAGATGTAAATACAGAGTTTTTCTTCTAGACTTTTTTGATGTGCACCATCTGATTATCTTGGAATATAGATAGTGGAAAGATGGAAGAAGGACTGAACAGCCCCTTCAGCAGTCAGCATATAAATTGGGGGATCTGATTAGTAACCAGGTGACTAAATGTGTAGAGGCAGAAGGTCTCTCTGCAAAACAAGGTAATAGAGAGGTGTGGATAGGTAAACAATCTAGAGGAAGAGATGTCCATTGTAGGATGGTATTATGGTCCAAAGAAAAGAGGATGTCATTCATTCATTTATTCAGAAGAGAGCATTGAAGAGTGAGTGCTGATTAGCTAGGTAAAGAGGAAAAAGAGGAGAATTCTATACAGAGGGCCCAGTGGCACAGGACCCTGCATCCCCTGTGATCCAGGTCTTCCATTTTCTTTCCCTTTGCTGAAGAGAGCAACAGAAATCTCCCTAGAGGATGAAAGGGCAAAGCTGAGTACAGAGACCATGATGGGATGGAAGGACTAAAAGAAGCTGGTGCACAGAACCTGAAGGCACATGTGGTATGTGGGGAGGCCTAGGGCCCAGGCAGGGTCTAGATGGTGGAGGGCCTTATACACCACTTCAAGGGGTGTAGATGCCTCCTAAGGGGGAAGGGACATCTTTGAAGGGCTTAGCAGGAGAGTAACATGAGCAAATTCATGCTTTAGAATGGTCTCTGATAGTGGAGGGAAGAATGAATTGGAAAGAGGCAAGCCTTGAGGTGGGGAGACCAACTAGGAGTATTTTGAAGTGGTTTAGCAGAGAAGAGTTAAGTGGGCAGAACTGAAGATTGAATAAGCAACAATGGTTGATAGATTGGATTTAGAGGGTTAAGAACAGAGAGGGGTCAAGGACGGACATGATTTCTGGTAGAGAAACCTGGATAAAATAAGCTCATCAAACATGTGCAAACTTTACACTTTGTCCCATTCTCTTCATCCATGACTATAGGGTTCTAAAAGGGATGATGATAATCATAATTATAGAAAAGAGGCCTACATTGTTCCTTCTGAAAGGAAGCAAATGTAGAAGTACGGATAGAAGTCAGCAGATCAGGGTGACATGAGTAGGTTAATTGCCTTTGAGTCTCGGTTTCCCGTTTGGTAAAATGGGGATAATGCTACCTATATCTCTGTACTGTTGTGAGGGTAAATGGAAATAATTATTAATGTACTAATGTATATGAAAGCTTGTAGACAATGCCCAATATACAGCTGACACTTAGATCTCCATTCCTTCATTTGTTTAACAACACAGTGTTTTTAAATATATTGTTAATATTTATTTATTTATTTGGTTTTGCCGGGTCTTAGTTGCGACACATGAGATATTTAGTTGCCAAGTGCGGGATCTAGTTCCCTGATCAGGGATCGAACCCGGGCCCCCTGCCCTGGGAGCACAGAGTCTTAACCACTGGACCACCAGGGAAGTCCCTAAAATATATTGTTAATTTTGACATTATATCACAAACCGACATTTATTGAAAGCCTACAATCTTCAAGGCACCAAGGAGGATAAATAAATGTAATACGTTGTTTCTGTTCTTAAGGATTTTGTAGTCTGTTTAGGAAAACAAAATTTATATATGTGAGAAGCATAAAACCAGTAAAATATTTAAATCTTTTTTTAATATTCAGGCAACAATAGGGAAAATGAGGCAAGCTAATAATGACAATTGCCAGTTGGATTAATTAGACATACTTACTTAGAGGAAGAAGATGGCTCTTTAATCTGGGGTCCTTAAAGAAGGCTCTGAGGAAGAGGTTGGATTTGAGCTGCATTTTAAAGATAGATTGGGGGCAACGGGGGCAAGGATAAATTAGGAGATTGGGATTAACAGATACGCACTACTATATATACAATAGATAACCAACAAGGACCTACTGTATAGCACAGGGAACTATACTCAATATCTTGTAATAACCTATAAGGGGACTTCCCTGGTGGCGCAGTGGTTAAGCATCCGCCTGCCAATGTAGGGGACCTGGATTCGAGCCCTTGCCCGGGAAGTTCCCACATGCCTCAGAGCAACTAAGCCCATGCACCACAACTACCGAGCCTGTGCTGTAGAGCCCGCGAGCCACAACTGCTGAGCCCACATGCCACAACTACTGAAGCCCACACGCCTAGAGCCCATGCTCTGCAACAAGAGAAGCCACTGCAATGAGAAGCCCTCACACTGCAACAAAGAGTAGCCCCTGCTCACCTCAACTAGAGAAAGCCCGCGTGCAGCAATGAAGACCCAACACAGACAAAAATAAATTAAAAAAAAAAAACCTATAAGGGAAAAGAATATATATATATTTATATATATACATACATATATATGTAAGTGAATCATTTTGCTGTACACCTGAAACTAACATGACATTGTAAATCAACTATTCTTCAATAAAAAAAAAGATAGATTGGATTTTGTAGTGTGGCTCAGTGTTTGGCAATTGACTGCCTTGCCCACTGCCTATTTTAGTATGGACGTGTGACTAAGAAAGATGTTTAAATGGTTGAAAAAAATTGTAAAAGAATAGCATGTTTTGACACATGAAAATCATATGAGGTTTAAATTTTAATATTCATAAATAAAGTTTTATTGGAACACAGTCACACCCACTCCTTTACATACTGTCTGCGCTGCTTTTGAGATAGATACCATGGAATTGAGTACTACTGTGGCTGATACTCTATGGCCCGCAAATCTAGAATATTCACCATCTGGCCCTTTACAGAAAGTTTGCTGAGCCCTGGTGTAGACGATGGAGGGAAACATTCTGGGTACGTGGAATGCCGAGAGTGAGAATGATTCTACTGAAAAACAAAGAGAAAACGAGTCACGAGGGGAGTGGGAATATACAGGAGCCTCATGCAAGCCAAGGGAGGGAAGAGGGGCTATCTCAAGAAGTAGGGGGTGTCAACACTGTCAAGTGGTACCAAGAACAGACAGAAATGCAACTGAACAGAGACATGGGCTCTGCATGTTTTACATCACCTGTGAGTTTTGAATCCTGTGGAAGGTGAGGAGAAGAAGGAGAGTAGGAGGTGAGGGAGTAGGAGGTGAGGGAGTAGAGGCTTAAGAAATGGGGTGGGGCTTCCCTGGTGGCGCAGTGGTTGAGAGTCTGCCTGCCGATGCAGGGGACGCGGGTTCGTGCCCCGGTCCGGGAGGATCCCACGTGCCGTGGAGCGGCTGGGCCCGTGAGCCATGGCCGCTGAGCCTGTGCGTCCGGAGCCTGTGCTCCGCGATGGGGGAGGCCACGACAGTGAGAGGCCCGTGTACCACAAAAAAAAAAAAAAAAAAAAAAAAAGAAATGGGGTGGAAGCAGGAAGGTTTAGTAGAGAAACACCTGTGTAGTTTAGCATAGAATAGAGACCTGTGCATATTTGTATGGGGCAGGGGGTGGGCAGGCAATTCGAGAGGGACCTTTTGAAGAGCCTCCGTAGAGAAAGGCTATTTGAAGCAGTGAGGCTGAGGAAACATCAAGCAAACATTTTTTAAATTTTTTTTTTTTTTTGCGGTACGCAGGCCTCTCACTGTTGTGGCCTCTCCCGCTGCGGAGCACAGGCTCCGGACGCGCAGGCTCAGAGGCCATGGCTCACAGGCCTAGCCGCTCCGCGGCATGTGGGATCTTCCCGGACCGGGGCACGAACCCATGTCCCCTGCATCAGCAGGCGGACTCTCAACCACTGCGCCATCAGGGAAGCCCAAGCCAACATTTTTTTAGACAAACTTTTATGTCATCTCGTTACAGAAAAGTACCATCAAATAACCTCCTCCAGAGTCCTTTCAGCTACACGGTCCTGAACTCTGAGTTAAGTGATGCACGAAGTATTGGGAGTCAACAGACACGAGTTTGCATCTGTCCCAACTTATTAGCACTTGGCCTTGAGAAAGTTGCTTAACTTCTTTGCTCCATTTGCTTATCCGGGACAGTGGACGATAACACACCCATCAGATGATTATTGTGAAAAATAGTGAGATGACTCTGTTTGTAAAATTTCAAAAGCACGGCGTCTAGCAATTAGTTAGGTTCTCAATAACAGGTCAATATTAATATTATCTAAGGTAAAAAATCATAGCTAATAAGGAAAGTGTCACTATGTTAAGGGACATTTGCTTTTCATCCCAGAGATGGCACATATAATGTGTGTGTCACCACTGCCTGTTCCTGTGACTGTGGCACATTGTCAGTGGATCATAGCACTCTATCACGGAAACCAGATGTGCTCTCAGAATTTTTGCAACACAGTATCCTAGAAATTACTAACAATTAGAGTTGGCACAAAACTTGAAACATTTTATATTCTGACCTAATGCCTATTTAGCTATCTATAACATATGCATGGAATTCTTCCTGGAATTTTGCCATTGGGATCAATAGATCTGGACTCATAGTTTGGAAGTGAAAAAGTCAATCTATGTACACGTCTAATGGCCAGTAATGTCCTTTATTTTAGAAAATAAGGACAAGTATGTTGTCATACTTGCCCTTGAGGTAAGTTTTTTTTTAATATTGTCTTTTAAAAGTATCAGTAACTTTGAAATTTCAGAATGAAATTAGCATAAAAAGTAGCCTAAAATGATACTTTTCTATTTCCTCTGAACCTCAGGGAACATTTACACCTCCTTGCTAAAGACTTAAATCTAAACCTTGGTTAAAGTTATCGACCAAGTTTTCCTCTCCCTTGAATATATTCAACATTTATTGAAATCAAATAAATGTATATGACTGAGGGGAGACGTTTATATTCTCTAAAGCTCTTGATAAAAGATTTACTCACAAAGCAGACTGCAATTCCTTGCTGTTCAAATTTTTGTGTCTGTTATGAAAGAATTTTTCTTGTACTGTGTATGAGGAAAATATACGCTATGTCGGAGTGCGATGATAAGATCATGTTTCTATGGTATCATTTTTTTCCTAGTATTTTGGTATTTTAAGATGTTATCTTTTTAGTTTTCATGGCATGCTAGGAAGAAGGGAGGACATGTTGTTCTCACCTCATAGCGAAATTGAGGTAAGCAGTTACTCACGCTCTTGCATAAGTCACTGATTGAGCTGGAGATGTGATAGCAAACAGCCTTCCTCTATTCACTTATCCATTGTGACCCTGCAGCATTTCTGGTCAATCCATTAATCCCATTTTCTTTTTCTTAGTTAATGACTACACGGTTGACTCTTGCTTATCAGCGTTGAGGGTAAAAGGAAGAACAGGACATAATCTCAAATGGTAGATGATACAAAAGTAACTTGGATTTGGCGATGAAATATGTTTTCGTACTTGCACTAGATCCTGGGAGTGTCTGGTGTTCTGGAAATTTATAGCATTCCAATCCAAGTGGAGAAACTATGTGAGGAGACCCAGGGTGGGGATAGTCACAAGGGCACCTCGTTTGTCTCTCTTGATTCCCAGCCCACCTGCTCTACCCACTTTGGCCTGCTGAGGTCAGACAGCCTCATCTCTCAACTGAACCAGCCTAAGTAAATGTCTTGTCTTTCTCTCTAAATCCCATTATAGACATTTGTCTCTTCCTTTCCCTGGACGTGGAGAAATTAGTATCTTGGATTAGAAATTGTTAATCATTTCTTAAAGTTTTTTTTCTTTCTTTTTAATACGAAGGCACTATAATGTACAAAGGAAATTTAAAGTAAGGTTTCTGGACTATGTAATAATAAGAAGAATGTAAGCGAGAAATGGAAAGCAGTATGGGTGCCAGATGATGACAAGTGAATGACAGACCTTATAGGAAAGTGAAAGTATTTTTTTACTCTAAGTTCTGTCAGTGATGAGAACAAATTCCTTTACAGCATTTATTCACATGCTCATTCAAAGAAACAAGCATTGCTTAATATCTGCTCGATGCCAGGAACAATTAGTGACTGAACTGATGATAGGAATTTGCACAGAAACAAATACAAGAAGTTGAAAGTTAAAAGACCTTGGTGATATTTCTGTAACATTCTTTTTTGATTCATTATTTATTTATCCTTAAATTTAATCGATTCAGTTATTGATTGAATCTTTAATGAATTCACTTATATTTAATATTAATATTTATCTTCAATTGATTGATTTATTTAACCATAAAAATGTCTAAGTACCTACTTAAATACCTATGGAGTGTTAATAATTTTTCTCTCAGTTTATTTCATTAACTAGGAGTAATCTAAAATAACGTTGCTCAGTCATCAAAAAGAATGAAATAATGCCATTTGCAGCAACATGGATGGACCTAGAGATTATCATACCAAGCGAAGTAAGTCAGAAAAAAGACAAATACCATATGATATCACTTATATGTGGAATCTAAAATACGACACAACTCAACATATCTACAAAGAAAAACCAGATTCACAGATAGAGAGAACAGACTTGTGGTTGCTAAGAGGGAGAGGAGGTAGGGGAGGGAAGGATTGGGAGTTTGGGATTAACAGAGGCAAACTAGTATATATAGGATGGGTAAACAACAAGGTCCTACAGTATAGCGCAGGGAACTATGTTCAATATCCTGTGATAAACCATAATGGAAAAGAAAAAAATTAAAAATAAAATAACATTGCTCAAAATGATTTTTAATTTAGTGTTTATGTTTAACAACATTATAGATGCACATAACTCAAAACAGTCAAATTGTGTTATACGATTTGTTTGAAAACCTTCATTCTTCTTTTTTCATCCCCTCCCTCTCCCCCACCCCTGCCCCCGTCCTCCTCCAATAATTTTTATTTCCCTTTCTACACAGACAACTACCCTTAACTCTACTAAATGATTTGTAGGGCCTGGTATTTACCTCCTTGTCTCTAAATAACATGTTTATATTCTTCTTCTCTCTCTCTCTCTTTCTTTCCTCCCAATTTTAGGAATCATCTTTTGATTTTAACTACAGAAGATGAGAATTTAGTTTTTCACACACACTTTCCACCCCCTGCTATATTCACCCATATTTCCCATCTTTCTCTCTTTTAAATAGAGTTATATTGTTATTTTGGTCAGATTAAAGTTCTTTCTTTATGTAATACAATTACATAATGCATAATGTACTGTACATAATAAAATATATTCCATACAAGTTATATGGAACTAACCAGATAGTATATTATTCGTACTTTTTCTTTCCTGTGTAAGTTTTGTTTCCCTTTGCCATCCTTTTGGTATTTCTTGTATTCTTTTTCTGTAGATACCAGTTTTTATTTGTACTCGGTTTATTTCCTCATTTGGACAAAGCATTTCTTCCATTTGCTCTCTGTACATGGATGCAAGGCAGACAAATAGTCTGACACTTTGAATGTCTGAATATGTCTTTATGTTATCCCCAAATTTAGTAAATGTTTTTCTTGTGAATGGATTTCCATGATGGGAATCGGTTTTTCTCTGCAGAACTTTTAATGTATTAATGTATTATTTTCCCCAATGTTTTTGCTAGAAAGTCCAGTGTCATTCTGATCCTTGGTCCTTGATATTTGTTTTTTCCTCTCTGGAAACTTGTAGGATCATCTTTTTTTCCCAGGCCCAATGTTCTATAATTGCACCATGATGTACCTGGGTGTACAGCTATTTTTGTCCATTGGACCGGGTACTCAGAGGGCCATTCAATCAGGAAACATGCTTTTTAGTTCTGGACAATTTTCTTAAATTATTTTATTGCTGACTTAATCTCATCCAGTTTCTTTATTCTTTCATTCTGGAACTTTTATTACTTGGAACGAACTCTCTAATTTGGACCTAATGTCCCAATTTTCCATCACCATCTTTTCGCTTTTCTTTTGGGATATTTTCTCAACATGACCTTTCTGTTTTCTAATAAGCTTTTCCTTTCTGCTATATATATATTTTAAAATTTCCAAAGCCCCTTTATTATCCTTTTTTGTTGTTGTCGTCTTTGTCACTTTGCCTCTGAGAATGTTAATGATACCCTTTGGTAAGGTTTCTCTGTGTTGTGTGTTTCCTTTGTACTCTTTCTTTCCCACATTGTGTTTTACATTAGATGCCTTCTTAACTGTCTGGTGATCCTTGGTTGTCTGTTCATATTTAAGAGTAGGGCCCTAAAAAAAGCTGTTTGGAGTCTCTTGGCATGAGGTTTGCCTTGCCAACTGTCTGCTTCACCAGAAGTTTTATTGGAGAATCCATAGAGTTAGCAACTTCAATATTTTTTTACCTGAGCCTGGCTACACTCTCCCAGAGAAGGCAACACTGAACTCTTTTCTAAGAAGTATAATTCTGGCTGTCAGCACTTTGGGAGCTGGGGGAAGAAGGCTTAAGTTCTCAACATTCATTTTGTATACTTTCACATAATCCCTTTATCTTCAGAATGGTCCCAATGCCTTTGACTTAGCTTGGTGTTTTCTCATCCATAGATCTTCTCTTCAGCCTGTCCAGAGAGGAAGTCCTCAGTTTTCTCCTAGAGTAGGCTGGGATATGGGAATTTTAATTGCTTTTTAATCATACTTCTAAACAGTCCTCTTGGATTTTAGCTCTACTTTCATCCCTGATTTAAGATTACTCAATATTGCCAATTTCCAAGGTTTTGAGAGTTCTGTGGTGCAATCTGATTAATTCTTGGCTTTCCCCACTGTTTGCTTTCTGAAATCTGCTAAGTCATTAAGCACTAATCTTTCTGCTCTTCAGTTTCTAAAATTTAGTAGCTGTATTCATATCTCCCACTTTCTTTGTCTTTTTGGGTTTATGTCTTACCAAATCCCTTTACTGTTATTTTGGTGGAGTTTGCAAGGTAATGGAGGCTTAGCTCTACCTCTAAATGGATATTTAAAATTATTAACAGTTTTTATTAAACACCCATCTATATCATGTGGTCCTTCTTTAGGCACTCTATAATGAAAATTTTATTTGGAGAGTCTCAAAGGAATATATGCTTACCCTAACAGTAAAAGAATGCAGAAAGATGTGGCAGTGAAGTTATTAACTGAGGTTATCCATATTCAGGCTATCCTAGTCAAACTGGTCCCCGTGGGCTAGGTTTAGTAGGTATAGTCTGGCCTACATAGCACTGAATATTTTTTAAAAGACCCTTATTTTATAAATATATTTTTATATTTATTTATTTTATAAATCTACACTTCTAGCTTCTTTTCAGAATCAGGTGATCTGTCAATATTGGGTCTACATTTCCATATGCAACAATTGGCTGGCACAGAGAAGGTAAGGCGTGCCTTTTATTATTATTTTTATTTTTTATATTTTTGCGGTACGCGGGCCTCTCACCATTGTGGCCTCTCCCGCTGGGGAGCACAGGCTCCGGATGCGCAGGCTCAGCGGCCATGGCTCACGGGCCCAGCCGCTCCACGGCACGTGGGATCCTCCCAGACCAGGGCACAAACCCGTGTCCCCTGCATCAGCAGGCGGACTCTCAACCACTGCGCCACCAGGGAAGCCCAAGGTGTGCCTTTTATATTTCAACAAGTCCACTCCACTCCTCCTGTCTCCCCCTAGCCTGCTTCTTATTTATATTACCTGCTTGGCCCTTGTAGGAAATCCAGCCTTAGAGGATAGGAATACTGGACATCATCTTCCTTGGGGCAAGAGCCAAAGGAATGGGACAACATTAAAAACCAGCTGCAACATAGAGAATGGACTTGAGGACACAGGAACGGGGAAGGGTAAGCTGGGACAAAGTGAGAGAGTGGTGTGGACATACATACACTACCAAATGTAAAATAGATAGCTAGTGGGAAGCAGCTGCATAGCACAGGGAGATCAGCTCGGTGCTTTCTGTCCACCTAGAGGGGTGGGATAGGGAGGGTGGTAGGGAGATGCAAGAGGGAGGGGATATGGGGATATACATATACATATAGCTGATTCACTTTGTTATACAGCAGAAACTAACACACCATTGTAAAGCAATTATACTCCAATAAAGACGTTAAAAAAAAAACCAGCTGCAAAGGCAGCAGCAGAAGGGATCCCAGACTTGTTAGCCTCCACTTAATATCGACTAGAGAAATTGTCCAATGGACCATATCAAGAGGTACTTTGGTGAATATGGATGGACTTAGAGCAAGGGAGTGGTTCATGTGAGCCAAAAGAATAGGGGACTCCCTGAAAGCAGTTCAGATGTGTTTATCTTCTAAGAGGACTCCATATTATATTGTCTTGCCAGAGATCAGCCACAGTATAGCTCTCTGATTAAATCCCCCACTGATCAATATAGTATTTCTTTTGAAATATTAATACCTCGGCCTATGTTCAAGTCTTGTTCTGGCCTGAAAGTAATTTTATTCTGTTAGATCATGACACTAATGATAACAATAATAACAACTGCAACAACAAGTCTTTACTGGACATTTATTTGTGCCATCAACTTGCATTTACATTGTATCAAAGAATCCCCACAAAATATGCAAAATAAGTGTTACTTCTCATTTGAAACTTAAGGAAGCTGAGGGTTAAGCAGTTTATCCAAGGTCACATGATAATGAGTAAAAGAGTCAGAATTTAAATCCAGTCTGTCTGACTTTAAAGCCCTTGATTATTACCAGGATTCTGAATTGGTGTATCTTTGCTGTCATCTTGAATTGCCAAGACTCCTGGCTGCACTGGTAGAAGCCCACTTCAGCTTAAACAACAAAAGGAAATGTACTGAAATATATAACCAAATTGAAAGGGCAAGGGTCTTACCTACCTTAAGCAATGAGTAAGACTGGAGACCTGGATGGTGTCAGGGCTCACTATTTATCTGCTTTGTCTCTGCTTCCCTCTGAAGCCAGCTCTATGCTCTTGCTTGGGAACCTGGCTTCTCTCCATGGTGGAGGAGCTTGGGGAGAGGTTGACTTGACTACAGGCTCTCTTTGTTTAGTGACTTGAGAAACAAGTGATTCTTCATCTGGTATCCCCAGCAAAGAAATCCCGGGAAGACTCTCCATAGTTCTGTTTGGCTCATGTGCCCATCCCTGGACCAATTGCTGTGTCCAGGAAGACTACAAACTGAGTTCCATAAAACTCTTTGTAAAGTCGATAGAGTCGGTTAATATAAGAAGAAGGGAAAAGAGTGATCGATAGACAAAAGGCTACTATGCCTCTATTTGTGTTGATTCTTAAATACAGAATTCAGTTTTACAAGAAATTTATACTTTTTTCAGAAAAAAGTAAAAAAAAAAAGCAAGACAAAAGATATCTAGTATTCACAGGATAATCTTAATGTTCTTGTTCAAAATTCTTGGAGAGCACTTCACTGCTGCCTCCATGTACCATTTTAAAACCTATAAAGCAGCTAACAGACTGGGTTCACTAGGTCACAAATTACCAACATCAGCTACATAACTTGCACCTGGACAGGAAGTAGTCTTGATTTAGATATTTCCAAGTAAGCCAAGTCTTACACAAGGTAAAGGATATGTGGACTTAGTGGACTGATGTGTGAAGAGGGAACTACTGTGGAGGAACAATTACTGGGGGGAATCTTATCTTTTTGATGGGTGGCAGGAAGATTCCCAGAAGATTTAAGATTGATAGTCTTGTTGAAAATTTGAGAGAGAAGGAGTCTGTGAGTGAGAACCACACTCCAGGGAGGTTTGAGCTACTTGAAAGAGACTTAAAAACAGAAGAAATGGTTGTGCTTTCCATTGGCAAGTTTAAGTCCTTCCCACTCTGTTCTGCTACTCTGTGAGATGAGGACCCATGAAGAAAATAAAAGAAAATAAAGAAGCTACATTTTGTTTCCATGTGTGCATGGGTTAAATTGCAATATTTCTACTATCAGATCAGATTTACTTTTTAAAAGATTATTCAAACTATGGTTTTAAGAATGTATTGGGGAGCATTGGGGTGAATGGCAAGAAGACAGATTAGGAGTCCTGTGATGACCCAGACAAGATCTGGTGGCCTGGACCAGGGAAAAATAGAAAGTAGTAGAGAAGTGGGTAGGTGTGAGAAATAATAGAGGAATATTGGGACTTGATTGGAGATCGGAGTGAGAAAAAAGAAGAGTGAAGGATTGGCACCATCATCCATCTAGGTTTCTGGTTTGGGCATCTGCATGGATGAAGATACCATTTAATGAGAGGAAAAAAACCAGAAGGAAGATTAGGTTTGGGTGGGGGGAGATTCCAAGCTCAGGTCTGAACATGTTGAGATTGGAGGTATTTATAGTTATATTTATATATACATCCAAGAGCTTTCTCAAATTAGTCAACAACAAATCCTGTTGATGTGTTGTTTGATTTTTTTTTCCATATCTCTTCTTTATTTTTTATCTTTTTCTTCTCCCACCATAATTTAGATTCTCATCACCTCACATCTGGAAAGTTGAATAATCTTCTATCCTCTGCTTCTCCTAATACTTATTCTGTACAGGGTTGCAGTATTAATCTACTCAAAAGCTGGTTTTGCTGTGTCATCCTCTATCTCACAGCATTTCGATGCTTTCCTATTGCCAACATAATACTTCCAAAATTGCTTACCGATCAAATCCTAACTACTCCAACCGTATCCCACTTTTCCCTAAAAGTTTGCCCAGCTTGGTCAAACTAGAATTTCAAATACAATATACTCCTTTCTATCTTTGTAACTGTACTCCTTTCTATCTTTGTAACTGTGCTCATGTCATAGCCTTTTGTGTGGCCTGAGCTTGCTGATTCTCTCTACCCATCTGACCCTTTAAAGTCAGCCCTCAAGGCCCACAACTTCCCTGGAGACCATCAGTTCACTCCATTCCAGCTCCACCTGAGTCCTTCATTCCCCAAAAGTCTACCAGTTGCCATCTGTGCCCCTTCCATTGACACTTATTCCCATATGGCATTGTCATGCAATTTTGTGTTCATTTAATCTCTCTACATAAGATTGAAAATGGAGATCAGATTTCATACTACTTTGGTATTCTTCAGAGCACCTAGCATAATTCTATGTACAAAATAGGCACTCAGTAAGTATCTGTCAACGTAAAATACTGAGGTCCATTTTTTTTCTTCCTGCTAGTCTTATCTCTGCCTGAGTAAATGAGGTTGATATGTGAAAGCAGTTGAGATTAAGCACGTAGAGTGGAAGTATAAACAGGAGACAGAGGAGATTTTAATGAAACTTCATGAAGAAAAAAAAAATCATTATTAAATCTATTTTTTAAGCTTTTATAATATTTAGGTTCCTCCCTCATCCTCGTAGCAATTTGTTGTATATTTAAGTAGTGAAAGGCACACAGGCGCTAAAAAAATAGGACAAGAATTTTTTAAAAAATTGACAACAAAAATAAACTTGTTTTAATAAAAATGTTTTTTGATTTTTTTCAAATGACTTTATAGCAAAAGACAATAAATCTTAACGTGGATCACTTATTTTGACTCCAAATTGGCTTTGAAAAAAATCTCTTTTCTTTAAAAAAAATCAATGATAAATAAAGCATTTAGAGCAAGTTTGTTGGTGCAGATAGTAATAGATTTAGCTCTGAATCTAAGCCTTCAATAAATATCTAAGTTTGGAGTTCGAAATTACCAAAATATGCACTAATAAAAAAATGAAAAGGAAAAAGCACTCAAACTATGGTTCAATGTAAACGTTTTCCATGAAATAAGCTCTGCTATTTTTATTACAGAATTAGAGAAGTTAAAGCATATTTAAGTCAACAGAAACTGTTCTAGGTAAATGAATTTAATCTTCATGGTCACTGACACACAATATAATCTTGTTTCTCTCAGGATTTTAGTCTTTAAGTAACTAAGTGACTCATAAGCTCAGAAAATATTTTCTGGTACAGGTAAGTCTGAGCTTAGCATGAAATATTCTGAATATTTCTTCTCCTCTTCAGATGAGTATTTCAAAAATAACAGCTCCTTCCTGGAAGGTGTAATTGGCTTTTGGTTAGGAATGTCTAAAAATGTTTGTCCTTTTGTGGAATGCATTTTAGGACAAACTAGAATATACTTTTTCCTTTCTCCATCCATCAAAATCCTACCAACACTTTAGGGTGTAGTTCATATGCCACCTCTTTTACACAACTTTGCTTTATTTGGGGGCAGAATTAATCACCCACTGCACCTTTTTTGGGGGGGAGGGGTAACATTTCTTACAATATTTACTTCAGTTTACAAAGAAGTTCCATAGTTGGTGTGTATATTTGGTTTCACCCCATGGAAACCATAAATTATTCAACTTTGTATCTCACTTTATACCTTAACATAGTACTTTACATTTGGTAAGTGATAAGCGAATACATTTTATTTTTAAATATTAAAACAATTTAATCTAAATAATACATAATTATGGTTAAAAAATACTATAAAAGGGTTTATAAGCAGAAAAAAATCATCCCCTTTCCTCACTTATCTCCACCGTTAATCTTGATTACCAGAGGGAACTACATTTAATTTTTAACCTTTTTTGATTTAAGTTCTTCTGATCGTTACCTTCATTTCACTAAATGGTATACTTAGCTCTTTATTTCTTTTTTATTTTAGATTTTCAATTGATTTTCTGTTATGGGAAATGACTATTATGGGAGATAAGGACTTTTTAAACTCACATCTTTATCCACCTTTCTCTCATGCTTAAGTTGTGTTTCTTTCTCAAAGGTTGTATCCAGTTCCTGGAATAAAGGGAATGTTCTTGGATACCTTCTAGGAGTCTCTGTCCTCTCATTACAATCCGCATGGTTGTTCTTCACAAACCTGGTTCACAGCTACAATTTTGAGACTTCTTTCTTTTTGTTCTACTTGGTTGAATTTTCTGCTTTCCAAATATATTTTCTTTCTTCTTGGTTTTCCATCTACATTTTGTGGGAGCACATCCTTAGGAAACTCTTTAAAGAGGGACATATGGGAGGGAAATTTTCTTAGTCCTCCTTGAGTTTTATTTGATTTATAGTTTGATTATATAAAGGATTCTGTATTGAAATCATTTTCCCTCCAAGCATTGAAAGCACTGTCTTCTGGTGTCCAGTGCTGCCAATGAGATGTCCAACACCAGAGTGAGTCTCATTCCTTTGTAGATGAGAATCTATACGATTTTAGAATCTTCACTTTGTTCTTGGATTTTGGAAATTTCCCAATGACATATTTAAGTGAGGGTGTTTTTTGGTTATTCAGCTCTGGGATATTTTCTTGATTATTTGCTTGATGATTTTATATCTATCTATATCTTTATATTTGTTGAGATACAATTCACATACTATACTATTCATCCATTAAAATGTACAATAATTCAATGGCTTTTAGTACATTCACAGAATTGTGTAACTATCACAACTATGGACTTTTAAAATTTAGAATATTTACATCACCACAAAAAGAAACCCTCTCCATTTCCCCAGCTCCTGGCACACACTAATTTACTTTTTTTCTATGGATTTGCATATTCTGTATATTTCATATTAATGGAATCATACAATATGAGGCTTTTTTTTTTTTTCTTCTTTTTGTGGTACACGGGCCTCTTACTGTTGTGGCCTCTCCCCTCGTGGAGCACAGGCTCTGGACGCACAGGCTCAGCGGCCACGGCTCACGGTCCCAGCAGCTCCTTGGCGTGTGGCATGAACCTGTGTCCCCTGCATCGGCAAGAGGACTCTCAACCACTGCACCACCAGGGAAGCCCCAATATGAGGCTTTTTGCATCTGGCTTCTTTCACCTAGCACAATGCTTTTAAGGCTCAGCCGTGTTGTAGCATGTGTCAGTACTTCATTTCTATTTATGGTTGAATAATATTCTGCTGTATGGACATAACACATTTTGTTTATCCATTCATCAGATGATGGACATTTGGGGGTTTTTTTCCACTATTTTTTATAAAAATAATACTGCTATGAACTTTCAAGTGGAAATTTTAGTGTGAACGTATGTTTTCATTTTTCTTGGATATATATCTATGAGTGGAATTACTGGATCATATGTTTGATGATTATATTTTAATTCTTATATCTTTGTCATATTTTCTTAGTTTTCACTTTCCATAGTATCCTGTTCTTACTTTATGATTTTAATACTCTGACAAAACCAATTGGCTTCATCAGTTATCACTGCTACACCCGCTTTCTGTCTCCCAGAAATTTGTTAAATCTCCTATTCACTGATGTTTCCCCCATCTTCAGGCCTCCCCATCTCTTTGTTATTTTAAGCTAAAATCTATACTTATGTTTAGCAATATTTTACTGGTGTATTGTCAATCCACTGTCTTGAATTCAATCAATAAATATTTGTTAAAAGGTTATCCAACTGCCCAATTAAATGCTTATAAAGTGGAGGTAAGTAGATTCTTTACATATTGTCTATCTGCTTACCTTCGTGTGATAACCATGCTGCACTTTACAAAAATCTGAACTATGGAAAACTGACCTTACAGAGAAACAACCATTACAGCAATACATTCGACCCTAAAGTCTAAGAGATTATGACCATGCTTTGACTTTCTTGTACACCGAAAAGAGTAGAATGGTAACCTTACTGATACTTTTTAAAGTTGCACAGAGTTTGCTATTGATTCACATTATGACCAAAGACAAGTCACTTTGTTTTTTGTCCTCATCTACTAAGTAGAGTTTATAATCTCTCCAGAGTGTTGTGGTATGAACTCAATGACTGCTGAGAAGTATTAAATAAAACAAGTTTCCTATGTTCAAGCAAATCATCTAAAATAATATCAGGTAGACTTCATTTACATATAGAGTAGGATGCCAGTCTGTCCCCGGTCATGCTCCCTACCCTTTCCTCTCCTGGCAGAATGTGTAACTCTGGGAAACAGTGGTAACTCATACTGGTCGACATGAAGGGAAGGAACTGCATTACTCTCAGGTTTTTCCCATTCATTCTTTTTTTCTTTCAGTAGTTTTTTAAAATAATAAATTAATTAATTATTAGCTGTGTTGGGTCTTCATTGTTGCACACAGGCTTTCTCTAGTTGCGGCGAGCGGGGGCTACTCTTCGTTGCGGTGCGCAGGCTTCTCATTGCGGTGGCTTCTCTTGTTGCAGAGCACAGGGTCTAGACACGTGGGCTTCAGTAGTTGTGGCTCACAGGCTCTAAAGTGCGGGCTCAGTAGTTGTGGCTCACGGGCTTAGTTGCTCCATGGCATGTGGGATATTCCCGGACCAGGGCTCGAACCCGTGACGCCTGCATTGGCAGGCAGATTCTTAACCACTGCGCCACTTTTACAAGGAGTTTGACGTGGAGATACGAGTCAGAAGCACTGGTACTCTGTTCTCAGGAACTCCCCAACTCTTCCATTTTTTGAGAGAGGTTTTCATATGAGTAGGTAGGGCCAGGTTACTTAATGAGTGAATGACCATTGCTTGGTGGGATGTGATTACTATTTTGCAATGAATGGGTAAATGAGTCTGATGAATGCAGGGTGACTTCTTCCTTTCCAAGACAGCTCAGTTTCTGAAGAGAAACTACATGTTTCTATGTATGGTCTTGAGAAACCTTTCATTATTCATCTTGATTTCCTCATTGGTAAAGAGGGATACCTATAATAGTTTGATCAAATAGCCACTGTGGCCTGGTCAAACAAGGAACCTCAGAAATGAATGCTCCATATGGCGTCATTTGTCAATACTATTATATTCATGGGTGGGACAAACACACAACACAACACACAACACACACACACACACACACACACACACACACACACTGACTTACTAGTGTGAGGCTTTGTTCCTTTGCCAGTGTTAGCATCTACCATAGCGTTCCAGATCCTATATGATTTAAATTGATAATGAGTTACAGGCTTAAAATTATATGCTCTGGGATGACTCATTATGCATAGGCATACTTCTATCCTCCAAATGTGCTTCTTTTAATTAAAGGACAGGGAGGCTTTTAGAGTGTGGATCTGTTAGTCTAAATCATGGGAGAATAATCCTTTCCTTGGTGAGCCCCGAGCTGTGTTGCCCATAGTATCACTTGTGGTTTTGGCCAATAAATCTCATTTCCTTTTTTCTGGTTTCTAATTGGTATTGGTTTGATGCTGCTGGTATTTAAGACTAAAACAATCTTAAATTTTAAGCTACATTAACTTTCCAGGAGGGCACATCTGAGCCAGGATTTCCACAAGTGCAATTCCATCCAGGAGTCTGGAGAGAAATCAAACTTGGGTGTGCTATCTCAAGCCTCAAGTGTGTCCTAGAGACTAAATTCCTTGGCATTCCTCCTTCTTTGATTTTTTTTCTTCTATTTCTTCCACAGTCGTCTTTCTTCTCTTTCAAACTGCTGCCATGGTGGCTTTTCAATGAATTTAAGCCTCAAGAAATAAAGGCACTTTGTAGTTTCTAGGGCTAATGTCCTGTCAGTGAATTGAGACCAGGTCATCTCTGCTTTCAAACCTGTCTGGTTTTCCATGGTAAAGGTATTCTGTGTTGAATAAAGGGTCCCACTGCAGGATATCTAAGAACCACTGCATCTTAGGAGTCCTGGGCTTGTGAAAAATGAAGTGATTCATCATATGAACTGGCCAGGAAAAAAAGATAACAAGAGTCTTAAATTATGTATTTGTTCATGAAAATGCTTAAGGGCTCTGAGCCAGGTTCGGCCCCTTAATTCCACACATACACCTTTCATTGAAGTTAACAGCTACCATGGTATCTTGATTGAAGTCTTTGGAGAACATACAGAATGTGTTGATAGTTCACATTATATCACACTGTAACTTAGGTGCTTGCCAGGGAAGCATAGTTCTCTCTTTAGAAAAAAAATTAATATTTGCTTGATTCCCTGATAAAAGGAATACTACAAAAGAATATTGCAAAACCTTGGAGGTTTGGCAGGGTTTTCCATGTGGGTGGAAAAATGTTGTTCTGAAGCCAAAGTGGAATTGCTCATGAAAATATAAAAAATACGTTAAAAAAAAAAACCTTAATCACGGGAAAAAATAAATATATAAATGTACAAAACAACAAAGTTTATGGACTTACTAACACATATTATATAAACATGATGATATAATCATGATGTTAGAGATAACTGGAATCTCTTTCTTATGCTGATTTTAACACTTATCAGATTCCCACTGTGTTTGGATCTATAACTATTGGGTGTTGATATATATATATTTGCTTCTACTCTCAATCTACCTCTACCTTTGTTATAGGCTTGCTTCTCAGAAAGGAAAGCTACTTAAAATTGGAAGACCTGTTAGGCTTGTCTTTATTCTTAGCTGAGCTCGTAAAAAATTTAAGCGTTGGGATGTCCCAAGTCTAGAGGTAAAATCTCTCCCCTAATTCCAGCTTCACTCTTTGAACTCTTACTTTAACTGATTTCCATATGTCCCCCTTTTACCCAACCATAACCTCTTACATAAGCTTCAGCACAGTAATGCTTTTCCCTTTATGCCACGTGATAAATATGTTGGACAAGGGAGGGTGAACGGGGCTGTAAAAGACTAGTTGGTTGAACAAAAGAATTTGGCGTTTTCAATTAATGATTTATTTTTGGTTTTGTTTGTTTTTTAGTTGAGGGGGGCATATATTGAAGTGTTTTTCCTAAGCATTATTCCATAGATATCGATCAGCCTTCCCGCCTATGACTATCTGTTCTTTCCATAGAGCACAGCAAGTGTAAGGAGTGTGGCTTCAGGAATTCCCTGTGAAGGAAAGATGGTTAATGTAAATTGACATTTTTATCCTATCTCAAAGATCCTGAGCCTGTGTCTTAATGGTGCTTCTTTGTTAGATGGCATATCGTCAATTTCCCCTAAATTAGAGAAGCTATTTCTTGCTATATAAGGAATGGAAAGAGAAGACTTCACAGAGCAGGTTGCGGATGGTTCCAAACAAAGGGTATACTATGGCTTAGCGGAAAGAGAAACAGGTGATTAACTTTCCGTAGCAGTAGTTAATGAGTAATCAATGAAGCATTTCTTCAGTCCTTCCTAGATTCCCAAAAGTGAAGCAGGCAGCATGAGAATCAATGATGTCTCTGACATGATATTTAGCCTTAAAAGAACTTAGGCTCTAGTTAGGTAGTACCTATTGTACATATCAAATGAAAGCACTGCATTCTTTAGAACTCTGAATGCATTAAGAGTTCAGAGAAGGGAGAGGTGAGTGATCCATAGAGAAGCTAGAATAAGATGAAAGACGGTCAATGGAGAATTTAGGTAGAGATTGAGACTACTGGCCCGAGAAATGAGAGGCCACATTTGAAATTTCTTGAGGAGACATGCATGATGTGTAGTGGCATTTATGGAAAATTAGTTTGGGGACCCTGATCATTGAAGGCAGATGAGTTTAACCTTGATGGAAAGGGAAACCATAGTGTGTTCCTAATGAAAGTGGTGTGCCAGGAAGATGAAACTGTCAGCAGGGGATCAGAATAGAATGGAATAGGCAGATATTGGAGGCTGATGGACTTGCTAGCAGAGTTTATTTAAAAAAAAAATTTATTGAGGTGAAATTCATATAGCATAACATAAACCATTTAAAAATGAACAATTTGGTGGATTTAGTGCATTCACAGTGTTATACAGCCATCATCTCTATCTAGCTCCAACACATTTCTTTTTTTTTTGTCCACTCCATGTGGCTTGTGGGGTCTTAGTTCCCCGACCAAGGATTGAACCCGGGCCCTCTGCAGTGAAGACGCAGAGTCCTGACCACTGGACCTGCTGGGGAATTCCCTGGGAAAGGTGAATTTTTGAAAAGAAAAGAGAACATAAAGACAGATTTATTTGTTTATTTGTTCGTATTCATTTATTTATTTTACTTTGTCTTGGTTTTTAAAAAAATTTTATTTATTTATTTTTGGCTGCATTGGGTCTTCGTTTCTGCGTGCGGGCTTTCTCTAGTTGTGTGGACGGGCTTCTCATTGCGGTGGCTTCTCTTGTTGTGGAGCACGGGGTCCAAGAGTGCAGGCTTCAGTAGTTGTGGTGCATGGGCTCAGTAGCTGTGGCTTGCGGGCCCTAGAGCACAGGCTCAGTAGTTGTAGCAGCCGGGCCTAGCTGCTCTGCAGCATGTGGGATCTTCCCAGACCAGGGCTCAAACCCGTGTCCCCTGCATTGGCAGGTGGATTCTTAACTGCTGCACCACCAGGGAAGCCCTGTCTTGTTTTTAAAAGGATGTATGAAGGTAGTTTGCCAAGATGTATCTCATAAAAGAGTACTTTCCAAGGATAGTTTATGAAGGCACATATATCATAAGATCAAAATAAGTAAAAATTAGATTTAAGAAAACTGAGATGGGAAAATAAGACAATAGATCAGAGAAGAAGCCTCAGGTGGGTTTAGAATAGAAGTCTATTGCTGTGAATTTTATACCTTTGCTCGAGACAGGCTGTAAGTTTAGCTTGAAATTTCAGATATTGTTGTTGCATTTGATATAGAGACATTTAAGGGGAACTATCCTGCCGGTCAAATGCTGAGAGAGGGAAGTGCGTGAGGAGGCTGACACGGTAGTTAACTGCAGATATGAAATAGTTTTCTTCTGATGGATAATCCACATTATTGATGCAAGCACATCCTACTGTCCGTCTCAGCAGCTTGTATAAAACTTGGCTTAGTTTGTTTTTCAGGGGCAAGTTTAAATATTTACTGTAAAGATTTTGTGAAACTTTCATGCAGTTCCTCTATTACTTTGCACCTCACTGAGTGGCTTTTTTGGGAACCCACATGTTGAAGCCATCTGAGGGAGTACGGGAGAAAAGGTAAGTGTCCTTGGTGGTGAAGGACAGTTCCCAGGATGGACTGGTTTACAGAGAGAAGCTGAGCAGAGGTCAGAAAGAGAAGACTTAACATCTTAGCACCTTCTGTATTGGATCTTCAATTTGGCATCAGTATTTTTTTTTTAATTAATTTATTTTTTTTTGGCTGTGTTGGGTCTTCGTTTCTGTGCAAGGGCTTTCTCTAGTTGCAGCGAGTGGGGGCCACTCTTCATCGCGGTGTGCGGGCCCCTCACTGTCACGGCCTCTCCCAGGCTCTAGACACGCAGGCTCAGTAGTCGTGGCGCACGGGCTCAGTTGCTCCGCAGCATGTGGGATCCTCCCAGACCAGGGCTTGAACCCACGTCCCCTGCATTGGCAGGCAGATTCCCAACCACTGCGCCACCAGGGAAGCCCCGGCATCAGTATTTTGTTTGAACTAAATTGCCAGAATATTAGACACATCCATATTTAAATGTAAACATGCTTCAATAATACATTTCTAAGCCAAGTATACATAATGTTTTGATTATCTGATCTTGTCAGTCACCCATATGTTAGTTCTATTCCTGTTAGCAGTAAATGAAAGCCAGTGTTTAACTTGAAAGATCGTATGCCCTATGTCTGTGCAGCTTTAAATATTTTAAAGTATTTTGGGGTACCTGCTGTGGTCTGAATGTGCCTGCCCCAAATTCATGTATTGAAATCTAACCCCTAAGGTGATGGTACACGGAGGTGGGGACTTTGGGAAATGATTAGGTCATGAGGATGGAGCAAATGGAGTGGGATTAGTGCCCTTATAAAAGAGACCCGAGAGAGCTCCCTTGCCCCTTCCTTCCCATGTGAGGGATACAACGAGAAGTCTGTGGCCCGGAGGGCCCTCACCGGACCATATTGGTACCCAGATCCCGGACTTCCAGTCTCCCAAACTGTGAGAAATGAATTTCTGTTGTTTATCAGCCACTCTGTCTGGTATTTTGTTTTAGTAGCTTCAACAGACTAAGCACCCATACTCCACATTTGTGATTCTCACAAAATCACTCTGAATAAGGCAGAGCTGGTATTACTATTATTCTTATTTCATGAATGAAGAAGCATCTTCAGTGTTTAACTTAGTCCTAAGCTCATATTTCTGGGACGTGGCAAAGGTAGAGTGAAATCTTTTCACTCTGCTTTTGCCACGAGAAATAGGGAAAGTTATGGGATCCTGGTACAGAAAAGAAAAAAAGGATGTTAGTCTAAAACTTGGGGAAATCTGAATAAAATCTGTAGTTTAGTTCATAGTGATGTACCTATCTCGGTTCTTAGTTTTGACAGCCTAGAATTCTTTTTTACTTTTTTTTATTTTTACAAGAGATAAACAAACTGACACCAAGCATTGTAAATGGATGACCACAACAAAAGCAACAGTGACTGCAATTACCAAGCATGAAACACTGTCTTACTAGAATTGTTAAATGAATCTAGAAATAATGGTCATGAATCTAGAAACAGAGGGGTACAATCTGAACAATGGCTATTTTAGGAATACCTGGGTTCTACAAGAGGCATAATGAGAATTTTAGAAAAAGATACTGAATAAGTGGTCTGAGACTTGTGGGAAAAAAAAATAGAAAGAATGTCTTCTAAAAACATAGGGTCAAAAAGAAATGAAGAAAAGTCAATAGTGTCAGATGCAACGTCCCACTGCCTGCACGTCTACAACTAAAGTCAGTCCTTACTCACCAAACCTGCTGTTCCTTTGGGGTTCCCTCACTCTATGAATGGCATTACCACCACGAGTTGCTAGGACAGAAACCAGAGGCTCTCCCCTTCTCCTGAGCCCCATATCCAATCAGTCACCATGGCCTCTGGACTCCATTTACTGAGTATCTCTTCCATTTTTTCACTGCCAAGTTCAAGCCTCCAGAATCTCTCTCACCTGAACTGTTTCCTGCAATAGTCTCTTATCTGATCCTCTGCTTCCCATCTTCTCCTCCTCCTTCTTATTTTATAGGATCATTTTTTAAAAATTTTCCTCTTCCTTTTTTAACTTTTAGCATTTTTAAAGATCGAGAAAAATCCAAGAGAAGAGAATAACCATCATCCATATTCTAATCACTCAGAATTAATCACTGCTGACATATTATTTGTTTGCTGCCAGTTTTTCTTTTGAAAGAAAAATCACTCTTTTGTTTTTCAAAAATAAAATGACCTGCATTCCATATAAAGCATTGAAACAAGATGAAAGAATTACAGAGATGAAAGTTCAGAAATCACCTCAAGTCTCACATTGCAGAAAGCATTATCACTAAATTAGAAACCAACACTCTAGTTCTCGCTCAATGTCCAGAGCGAGCTTTCTAAATGAAAATGGAATTCGTCATGTTCTTATTCTTAAAATCTTGTAACGTTTCAATCTAATCATGAGAAAAACTTCAGGCAAACCAAATTGAGAGACAGTCTACAAAACATCAGAGCAGTACTCCTCAAAACTGTCAAGGTCATGAAAAACAAGAAAAGGTTGGGAAAGTGCTTTCACCAAGAGGTGCCTAAGGACACATGATTATGAAAATATAATGTGGTACCCTGGATGAGACTGTGGCACAGGAAAAGGACATTAGTGCAAAAACAGGTGAAACCTGAATAAAATCTGGAGTTTAGTGGGTAGCCAAGTGTAAATGTTGGTTTCTTAGTTTTGACAAATGTGCTATGATTATGTAAGATGTTAACATTAGGGGAAACTGGGTGAGGAGTATACGAGGACTCTCTGTATTATCTTTGTAACTTTTCTGTAAATCTAAAACTATTCCAAAGTTTTAAAAAATTGTATAAAAAAGCAAGCTATATAGAAAGAAAACTTTAGTGGCATCTCTTAGCTTTCAAGAGGAACTTTATACCCCTTAGCTTAACAGATAAGGCCTTTCATGGATTGGGACCTGCCTTCTCTCTCTTCCCATCTCCTATAAACCTACCTATATGCCATCACACCCCCTTCACTGGAGTCATATAGAACCAGGTGGTCATGACATGCTCTTCCTTGAAAACCTGTTTCTGCTCCTGTGTTTCCTTTTTCAGGGTCACCTCCTAATTTTTTTACCTCCTATATATTTTTTCAAATCTGTCTACTCCCTTTCTATGCCACCACGCTGATGGAAGCCGGCATCTCATCTTATTGGAATTACTAAAATAGCTTTCCAGCTATAGTTGACCCTTGAACAACATGGGTTTGAACTTCCTGGGTCCACTTACATGCAGGTTTTTTTCAATAGTAAATATTGCATTCGTACACGATCCCAGGTTGTTTGAATCTAAGGGCACAGAACTGCAGATACAGAGTAACTGCATTTATAGTGGGCTAACTATAAGTTATACTTGAATTTTCGAGTGTGCAGAGGGTCAGCACCCTTACTTAATCCCCATGTTGTTCAAAAGTCAGCTGTAGTTTTCTTGTACCCATTCTGTCCCCATCCAGTGTATTCTCTATTCAACAGCTATAATAATCTCTTCAAAGTATAAATTTAATTCTGTTTCTCTGAAGACTTTTCTTTGGGCTCTCTTTGTTCTTAGAATAAAAGCCAAAATGCTCTGCAGCCTCATTTCTATAAGAGTTCAGGGTTGCACTTCTATAATAGACTCCGTGGTGGGTGCAGAGTTCAGAGAAGGAGTTTACCCACCAGAGCTGTACTTTCGCCGGCACACATTTGCCCCTTCTCCTTATCTGGCTAAACCCTACCAATTATTTAATAAAAACTTTCCCTGATCTATCCACCACCCCCACCCCATCACCTCGAGCACACACCCCTGGTTCCTATCTGGTATGAGAGGAGAGGTCACCATCTTTTCATGGTTAAGAGTCAGTCGGCTTGAATTGGAAGTGGTTCTATCCTTTAACAGGTATGTGGTCACAGGCAAGCAACTTGGCCTCTCTGAGTCGGTTTCCTCATCTGTTTTTCTGAGAATTAAGTAGTTATATTAAGTAAAGTGCTTAGAACATCACCTGGCACAGAATGGTATTCAGAAGTAGCTGTTGCTATGCTATAATCTGTTCTTTGCCTTCGTAGCCCTGGACACCAATATCGTTCATGCATTATATTGGCACCTCTGGGTTTCTAGTGTCTAACAAAAATATTTGTTGAGTAACTGTTGTCTCCTTTGTCTGGAATGCACTTTCATTCTTTCTCCTTCCCTTTCTCCATGCAGTCAATCAGTGCATGCTCCTGTTCCCACCTCAGCTTGGGTCCAGTGCCACCCAAAGCCTCCATGCTCGTGACGCTGTTCCCTGAAATAGAGATTCCTCCTCTGGTTCCTAAAGCTCCTGTTGTTCCCATTTTGTTAGAACTGCCGGTCTCTCATTAGACTCTCAGCCCTGTGAACATTATAAGCTCAGAAAAAAAGCTCCTGAAGGTGTCAAATAAATGAATAAATAAAAAATTGCATTAGCGTCCCTAGGAACACTGTGCTGTTGTGACGATCAAATGGTAAAAGATCTCAGTAATTTTCCTACCTAAAAAGTCAACCTGAAGTGTCTCAAGAACAGTGAAAGAGTCAAGAGTCTCTGATATAATACTGGCAGTTAGTAAAGACTTGGAACTCAGTGATAATAGCGCTTTTGGGCAAAGGAAAACAGAAAGGTGTTTGACAACTTTTAGGTGAGAGGTCGACAGCTGATAAGGTGGGGAAATTTAAGAGGCGTGTACTCTCGTTGTGTGTATACGTGTAAAATTGTCCCCGAAACAGGTAGAGTAAGTTTCTCAAAGACTTTCTCTTTTTCAATACCTCAAGACACCTTGTATGTTGTTTGTACACAATGAATGCTTAGTAAATGCCTGGTAGATTACACGAACCCACATCATAGAATAGAAATAGGAAGAATCTTAGATGCGTCTGGTCCACCTTCACGATGAACAAAACAACAGTTCTTAGAAGGCTTCAAAATGAAAGATAAAAATTTGCATGTTTCAGGGATATTATTAAAAATAACTAGGATGAGGAGACCATCAAGATGGCGGAGGAGTAAGATGTGGAGATCACTGTCCTCTCCACAAATACATCAGAAATATATCTACCTGTGGAACAAATCCTACAGAACACCTACTGAATGCTGGCAGAAGACCTCAGACTTCCCAAAAGATGCCCTCAGGTGACCTACACAAAGAAGCAGGGCCAAATCCAAAGCTGAACCCCAGGAGCTGTGTAAACAAAGAAGAGAAAGGGAAATTTCTCCCAGCAGCCTCAGGACCAGTGGATTAAATCTCCACAATCAACTTGATGTATCCTGTATCTGTGGAATACCTGAATAGACAAAGAATCATCCCAAAGTCGAGGCAGTGGACATTGGGAGCAAACATAGACTTGGGGTTTGCTTTCTGCATTTACTTTGTTTCTGGTTTTATGTTTATCTTAGTTTAGTATTTAAAGTTTATTATCACTGGTAGATTTGTTTATTGACTTGGTTGCTCTCTTCCTTTCTTTTATACATAGATAAATATATTTTTTTCCTTTTCCTTTTTTTGTGAGTGTGTATGCTTCTTTGTGTGATTTTGTCTGTATAGCTTTTTTTTTTTACCATTTGTCCTAGGGTTCTGTCTGTCCATTTTTTCTTTTCTTTTTTTTTTTTGCAGTATGCGGGCCTCTCACTGTTGTGGCCTCTCCCATTGCAGAGCACAGGCTCCGGATGCGCAGGCTCAACGGCCATGGCTCATGGGCCCAGCTGCTCCGCTGCATGTGGGATCCTCCCGGACCGGGGCACAAGCCCATGTCCCCTGCATCGGCAGGAGGACTCTCAACAACTGTGCCACCAGGGAAGCCCAATTTTTAATATATTTTTATTTTTTATGTTAATAACTTTATTTTATTTTATTTCTTTCTTTCTCCCTTTTCTTCTGAGCCATGTGGCTGACAGGATCTTGGTGCTCCAGCCAGGTGTCCAGCCTGTGCCTCTGAGGTGGAGAAGATGAGTTCAGGACGTTGGTCCACCAGAGACATCCCGGCTCCACTTAATATCAAATGATGAAAGGTCTCCCAGAGATCTCCATCTCAATGCTAAGACCCAGCTCCACTCAAAGACTAGCAAGCTACAGTGCGGGACACCCATGCTAAACAACTAGCAAGACAGAAACACAACCCCACCCATTAGCAGAGAGGCTGCCTAAAATCATAATAAGGTCACAGGTTCCCCAAAACACACCACTGGAGGCAGTCCTGCCCACCAGAAAGACAAGATCCAGCCTCAACCAACAGAACACAGGCACTAGTCCCTTCCACCAGGAAGCCTACACAACCCACTGAACCAACCTTAGCCACTGGAGGCAGACACCAAAAACAATGGGAACTACAAACCTGCAGCCTGTGAAAAGGAGACCCCAAACACAGTAAGTAAAGCAAAATGAGAAGACAGAGAAACACACAGCAGATGAAGGAGCAAGGTAAAAACTCACCAGACCTAACAAATGAAGAGGAAATAGGCAGTCTACCTGAAAAACAATTCAGAGTAATGATAGTAAAGATGATCCAAATCTTGGATATAGGAGAGAGGAAATACAAGAAATGTTTAACAAGGACCTAGAAGAACTAAAGGGCAAACAAACAATGATGAACAACACAATAAATGAAATTAAAAATTCTCTAGAAGGAATCAATAGCAGAATAACTGAGTCAGAAGAACGGATAAGTGACCTGGAAGATAAAATAGTGGAAATAACTACCACAGAGGAGAATAAAGAAAAAAGAATGAAAAGAATTGAGGACAGTCTCAGAGACCTCTGGGACAACATTAAATGCACCAAGATTTGAATTATAGGGGTTCCAGAAGAAGAAGAGAAAAAGAAAGGGACTGAGAAAATATTTGAAGAGATTATAGTTGAAAACTTGCCTAATATGGTAAATGAAATAATCAAGTCCAGGAAGCGCAGAGTTCCATACAGAATAAATTCAAGGAGAAACACAGCAAGACACATATTAAGTGAACAATCAAAAATTAAATACAAAGAAAATATATTAAAAGCAGCAAGGGAAAAACAACAAATAACATACAAGGGAAACCCCATAAGGTTAACAGCTGATCTTTCAGCAGAAACTCTGCAAGCCAGCAGGGAGTGGCAGGACATATTTAAAGTGATGAAAGGGAAAAACCTACAACCAAGATTACTCTACCCAGAAAGGATCTCATCCAGATTCGAGAGAGAAATTAAAACCTTTACAGACAAGTAAAAGCTAAGAGAATTCAGCACCACCAAACCAGCTTTACAACAAATGCTACAGGAAATTCTTTAGGCAGGAAACACAGGAGAAGGAAAAGGCCGACAATAACAAATCCAAAACAATTAAGAAAATGGTAATAGGAAGATACATATCTATAATTACCTTAAATGTAAATGGATTAAAAGCTTCAACCGAAAGACATAGACTGGCTGAACGGATACAAAAACAAGACCCATATATTTGCTATCTACAGGAGACCCACTTCAGACCTAGGGACACATACAGCCTGAAAGTGAGGGCATGGAAAAAGATATTCCATGCAAATGGAAATCAAAAGAAAGCTGGAGTAGCAATTCTCATATCAGACAAAATAGACTTTAAAATAAAGACTTTTACAAGAGACAAAGAAGGACACTACATAATGATCAAGGGATCGATCCAAGAAGAAGATATAACAATTGTAATATATATGCACCCAACATAGGAACACCTCAATACATAAGGTAAATGCTAACAGCCATAAAAGGGGAAATTAACAGTAACACAATCATAGTAGGGGACTTTAACACCCCACTTTTACCAATGGACAGATCATCCAAAATGAAATTAAATAAGGAAACACAAGCTTTAAATGATACATTAAACAAGGTAGACTTAATTGATATTTATAGGACATCCATCCAAAAACAGCAGAATACACTTTCTTCTCAAGTACTCTAGGAACATTCTCCAGGATAGGTCATACCCTGGGTACAAAACAAGTCTTGGTAAATTTAAGAAAATTGAATCAAGTATCCTTTCTGACCACAACTTTATGAGACTAGATATCAATTACAGGAAAAAATATGTAAAAAATACAAACACACAGAGGCTAAACAATACACTATTAAATAACCAAGCGATCACTGAAGAAATCAAAGAGGAAATCAAAAAATACCTAGAAACAAATGACAATGAAAACACGACAACCCAAAACCTATGGGATGCAGCAAAAGAAGTTCTAAGAGGGAAGTTTACAGCAGTACAATCCTACCTCAGGAAACAAGAAATATCTCAAATAAACAACTTAACCTTACACCTGAAGCAATTAGAGAAAGAAGAACAAAGAAACCTCAAAGTTAGCAGAAGGAAAGAAATCATAAATATCAGATCAGAAATAAATGAAAAAGAAATGAAGGAAACAGTAGCGAAGATCAATAAAACTAAAAGCTGGTTCTTTGAGAAGATAAACAAAACTGATAAACCATTAGCCAGACTCATCAAGAAAAAAAGGGAGGATACTCAAATCAATAGAATTAGAAATGAAAAAAGGAGAAGTAACAACTGACCCTGCAGAAATACAAAGGATCATGAGAGATTACTACAAGCAACTCTATGCCAATAAAATGGACAACCTGGAAGAAATGGACAAATTCTTAGAAAAGCACAACCTTCCGAGACTGAACCAGGAAAGAATAGAATATATAAACAGACCAATCACAAGCACTGAAATTGAGACTGTGATTAAAAATCTTCCAACAAACAAAAGCCCAGGACCAGATGGCTTCACAGGCGAACTCTATCAAACATTTAGAGAAGAGCTAACACCTATCCTTCTCAAACTCTTCCAATATATAGCAGAGGGAGAAATACTCCCAAATTCATTCTATGAGGTCACCATCTCCCTGAGACCAAAGCCAGACAAAGATGTCAGAAAGAAAGAAAACTACAGGCCAATATCACTGATGAACATAGATGCAAAAATCCTTAACAAAATACTAGCAAACAGAATCCAACAGCACATTAAAGAGATCATACACCATGATCAAATGGGGCTTATCCCAGGAAGGCAAGGATTCTTCAATATATGCAAATCAATCAATGTGATACAACATATTAACAAATTGAAGGAGAAAATCCATATGGTCATCTCAATAGATGCACAAAAGCTTCTGAGAAAATTCAACACCCATTTATGATAAAAACTCTCCAGAATGTAGGCATAGAGGGAACTTATCTCAACATGCCATATATGACAAACCCACCGCCAACACTGTTTTCAATGGTGAAAAACTGAAACCATTTCCTCTAAGATGAGGAACAAGACAAGGTTGTCCACTCTCACCACTATTATTCAACATAGTTTTGGAAGTTTTAGCCATGGCAATCAGAGAAGAAAAAGAAAGAAAAGGAATCCAAATTGGAAAAGAAGAAGTAAAGCTGTCACTATTTGCAGTGACATGACACTATACATAGAGAATCCTAAAGATGTTACCAGAAAACTACTAGAGCTAATCAATGAATTTGGTAAAGTAGCAGGATACAAAATTACTGCACAGAAATCTCTTGCATTCCTATACACTAATGATGAAACATCTGAAAGAGAAATTAAGGAAGCACTCCCATATACCACTGCAACAAAACAAATTAAATACCTAGGAATAAACCTACCTAAGGAGACAAAAGACCTGTATGCAGAAATCTATAAGACACTGATGAAAGAAATTAAAGGTGATACAAACTGATGAAGAGATATACCATGTTGTTGGATTGGAAGAATCAGCAATGTGAAAATGACTATACTACCCAAAGCAATCTACAGATTCCATGAAATCCCTGTCAAACTACCACTGGCATTTTTCACAGAACCAGAACAAAAAATTTCACTATTTATATGGAAACACAAAGGACCCCGAATAGCCAAAGCAATCTTGAGAAAGAAAAACGGAGCTGGAGGAATCAGGCTCCCAGACTTCAGACTATTCTACTAAGCTACAGTAATCAAGACAGTATGGTACTGGCACAGAAACAGAAATATAGATCAATGGAACAGGATAGAAAGCCCAGAGATAAACCCACGCACCTATGGTCACCTTATCTTTGATAAAGGATGCAAGAATACACAATGGAGAAAAGATAGCTTGTTCAATAAGTGGTGCTGGGAAAACTGGACAGCTACCTATTAAAGAATGAAATTAGAACACTCCCTGACACCATACACAAAAATAAACTCAAAATGGATTAAAGACCTAAATGTAAGCCCAGACACTATCAAACTCTTAGAGGAAAACAAAGGGAGAACATTCTATGACATAAATTACAGCAAGATCCTTTTTGACCCACCTCCTAGAGAAATGGAAACAAAAACAAAAATAAACAAATGGGACCTGATGGAATTGAAAAGCTTTTGCACAGCAAAGGAAAACATAAACAAGGCCAAAAGACAACCCTGAGAATGGGAGAAAATATTTGCAAATGAAGCAACTGACAAAGGATTTATCTCCAAAATATACAA
Organism: Monodon monoceros; assembly: GCF_005190385.1. Classification (NCBI taxonomy): domain Eukaryota; kingdom Metazoa; phylum Chordata; class Mammalia; order Artiodactyla; family Monodontidae; genus Monodon; species Monodon monoceros. Next base: position 31,946,515 of record NW_021703785.1, on the reverse strand, counting down.
GCAGCTTATGCAGCTCAATAACAAAAAACCTAATAACCCAATCCAAAATGAGCAGAAGACCTAAATAGACATTTCTCCACAGAAGATATACACATTGCCAACAAACACATGGAAGGATTGTCAACATCACTAATCATTAGAGAAATGCAAATCAAAACTACAGTGAGGTATCACCTCACACCAGTCAGAATGGCCATCATCAAAAAATCTACAGACAGTAAACGCTGGAGAAGGTGTGGAGAAAAGGGAACCCTCTTGCACTGTTGGTGGGAATGTAAGTTGATACAGCTAGTATGGAGAACAGTATGGAGGTTCCTTAAAAAACTAAAAATAGAACTGCCATACGACCCAGCAATCCCACTACTGGTCATACACCCTGAGAAAACCATAATTCAAAAAGAATCATGTACCACAATGTTCATTGCAGCTCTATTTACAATAGCCAGGACACGGAAGCAACTTCAGTGTCCATCGACAGATGAATGGATAAAGAGGATGTGGCACATACAGACAATGGAATATTACTCATCCATAAACAGAAACAAAATTGAATTATTTGCAGTGAGCTGGTTGGACCTAGAGTGTGTCATACAGAGTGAAGTAAGTCAGAAAGAGAAAAACAAATACCATATACTAACACATATATATGGAATCTAAAAAAAAACAAAAGGTTCTGAAGAACCTAGGGGCAGGACAGGAATAAAGACACAGTTGTAGAGAATGGAATTGAGGACATGGGAAGGGGGAAGGGTAAGCTGGGACGAAGTGAGAGAGTGGCATGGACATATATACACTACCAAATGTAAAATAGATAACTAGTGGGAAGCAGCCACAGAGCACAGAGAGATCGGCTCTGTGCTTTGTGATCACCTAGAGGGGTGGGATAGGGAGGGTGGGAGGGACACGCAAGAGGGGAGGGATATGGGGATATATGTATATGTATAGCTGATTCACTTTGTTATAAAGCAGAAACTAACACACCATTGTAAAGCAATTATACTCCAAGAAAGTTGTTTAAAAAAAAAGAAGTAGGACTTCTCTGGACCATGATTAAGGATCATTTTCTAATCTGAGTCATAACCTTAATGACAGAGAAAAAGTCAGTTTCTGGGTTTTCTGCATAAATGGAGGATGGTATTTTTATATTCCAAGGACCTCATCCCTTGAATTTCTGAATTGCTCTGAAATAACCAGCTGGTCTTTGATCATAACAGGAAATTCAGCTCACATATTTCCCAGTTGTGGCAAATTCTCAGCATCCTTTGGGGAAGTCTTTAAACATGGTATAGTTGGGATTTCTCCAGAGTGACCCTTCCTTCCTGTGAGGAAGTTTTGGAGTGACTTGTGATTCACTTGCATTTTTGTTTTCACTCAAGAGTAGGGAATAAGATTCAAGGCATATGACCATATAGGGTCCAACCAATTTAGAAACATTTTAATTTGGTGGCTACTTCTAGTATAGAAAGTATACATTTAGAAAAAACAACAAACAGAGAAACCAACCACAGTTTTGGCTCTGGTAGACCAAAGGAAGATTAAAAGAATAACTAGCTTATTTATTTATTAGTAATATGAATTTGTGTTTTATAACTAAATCACTTGTAAGTAAAAACTTCTGAGGAAATTTTAAAAAATTCAATATTAAAAAATCGGTCTCAAATAGGAATCAAATATTCAGTACTGAAACTCCTCTTTAGAAAGGAGAAAACGGTTGATTGGAATTTTGGTTAACTTCAAATTTGCGTTGTGAGCAATAATGTTTATATCACAAATGCCAACTCAAAATGGTGTTGCTCATCCATTTGTGTACCGAGCACATGATCTAAAGGGGATGCATTGAGGAGAAGAAGAGTTAAGGTGTTGTGATGGCTGTTTTGGCCCCAGCAGGCAGTATCAGCCAAGTTATAGAGAACCTTCTTCCAAAGTGAGATCAGTCTAGTCACAAAAAGATTCTATTACTCTGAGATTTTAAAATACTGTGCATGAAAAGAGACTGGGAAATTGAAATCTGAGAGTGCCAGCTCTCCCAGCAGGACAAGCAGGAGGCCATATTGAAGCTTAATTTTCTTTTGAGTACTTTAAATGAGAATTCGGATTTACCTGAGAGATTTAAACCTGATTGACAAGGCCCTTGAGGTGATCTCCTTGGCTGCAGAAACAAGAAGAGTTAATTGGGTAAGATAATGGAGTCAATTTTGTTAATTCTTCGTGTAGTTCAGTTTCTTTTCTTTTTCAGTCAGTTTGGGGGGTAATTATAAAAGCAAGAAAAAATCAGATTTACCACTACAGATCTTTTCAAGTGATTTAAATATGTACTTTTAAGTGTTGATTGAGCAGCTTAATGGAGCCCAAGATTTAGAGCTACAGTAGACTTGAAAAATGCCTAAATTTTCTTACAGATTTCTAGTAAAAAATGTTTACAAGTTAAATTTTGCACAGGATTTAATATGTATGTGCTATCCTTGAGAAGGACAAGGAATCATTTGATGAATTCTCAATTGTCACTGTGGAATTTTGGACACTAGGTAAATAGAAAGTTGATATATCTTTCATTTTGATAGATAGAGTCCTATTTCATTCATCTTAGGTATTAATAGGAGATTTTATAAAAGGAAGGTAGGGGGGAAAATGACAAATCTAGAAAAGCAACCAAAAAACCCCCAACATTATTGGACTTCGTATACCAAAGAAAAATGAAAAGGATAACTATATTACTAATTAGGTAGCTATCAAAATTCAAAACCTGCGTCCCTCTTGACCCTACAGAAATATTTGCATAAATACACAAGGGTATGAGAAGAAAGTTTTTAGCTTCTGTGTGGTTTATAATAACACAAAATGGCAACGTCCCCTCCATTTGTCCATCAGTAGGGAATTAATAAGCTACATTATTTCCGTCCATACAATCAAATAACTAGATCCATAGCATAGATATAAAAAGTGCCTATCGTGTATTCATTAGTTCATTCAAAATATTTTCTTGAGTGTTAATTGAATACTAGTCAATATGTTAGGGATAAAGGATGTGAGGGATCAGTAGAGTCAAGACAATTTCTCACTGAGCTAGCGTGTGGAAGGAGAAAAGAGGAAATAAGTCAGATTATTTCAAATAGTTATGCTATCAAGAAATACAGCCAGGTGATACGGTAATAGAGAGTGATTGGAGAGGCTATTTTCATCAAGAAAGGCCCACAAAGTGGCATGTGACCTGGACCTGGAGACCTATGGTCTGGGCAAACAGAAGAGCATATGCAAAGGCTCTCAGGTGGAATGACCTTGGTGTCTCAGAGAGGGTCTGTGCGTCTGGCACCACCTGCAGTCAAAGAGGTCTTTGGGAGATGGATCACGGAGGGCTTTGCAGGCCACAGTGAGGAATTTAGATTAATCCTACACGCAGTGAGAAGGAAGCCAGTGAAGGGTTCCAAGCATGGAAGTGACATGATCTGATAAATGATATAAAAAGATCACACTGGCAGTACCTGCTAGAAGGGGAAGAAGGAGGCAGAGAGAAGCATCTAGTCAGAACCACAAGAGACTAAGTAAAAGATGACAACGATTTGGCCATAACTCGGGCCGTGAAGATGGCGAAAAGTGAATGCATTTGAATTCTCTTTTGGAGGATGGCATTGTTGAGACCTCATGCTATATAAGTCACTGCTTCAAGCCTCTTGACTTGGAACTAGATTTGGGTTCTTACAAGGGTTCTCCCTAAAGTCTCATTTTCCTCTTCCAAATATGGGAAGAATGAATGAATCAATGAATATTCCCAGGTCTGCGGTATCTCTTTCCGGGAGCCATTGCTAAGATTAAATAAGATAAAACTCGTGAAAGCATTTGGTAAACTGTCAAAGTGTTATGTAAGCATCAGGTATTAGTATTATTAATTCAGAGAGATTCCAGATGGAAAGCATCCCTGCAGCTGGGCTCTGGTTTGCCTTCTTCCCGAGGGTCACAGGGATAACAGTGAACACTTTACAAAATCTTCTAGAACACAGTTTCCCTACGTAAAGTGGATAAAATGCATCTTATAACCTCGATAGAGGGAGAGCAGCGAGATGAAGCTGAGGCAGAACAAACTAATTAGTAATTATAAAATAACTGGCTGCTATATAAGTGATAAAAATCATAAAATATTTTCCAAAGCATTTCTGGTATGCCGGAGCAATTTCATTAAGCCAAGTTTCTCCCAAGGCTTCAACTCTTTCTGCTTGTGACTTTAGTCCCTTTGGAGGCTACTCTTTCTGTCAGGTACTAGAGGAAAGTTCAGGAAGCTCTGGTGGCCCAGATTTTTAGTAACTTCTAAGTTTCTTCATTGATATACGGAAAATGGCTAGAACCTTAAAGGAAGGTAATTCATTCCCTTCACACTTTAAGAACTACAACTTCAGGGAAGGAAGGAAAGCTTCAGCCTTAGGTGAAATTGCTTGTGATGGTAAATATATGGTATGAAATATGGGCATTAATGGAGACATTTCGTCAATTCACTTAATGTATTTTTTCAACGGCCTTCAAGCACATGATGTTGAAGGACATTTGGTTCATGTTTTACAACCAGTGTAGAGAGTACCTGAAAGCATCTTCTCCCCCACCCCTTTTTTTTTGGAGAGGAGAGCAACTCCAGGTTACCCAGGAAAGGGTAACTTTTATATAAAGGGCCAGATGGAGAGAAGGGGAAGGAAGACCTGTAGGATCAATATGATTTATTAATCCTGAAGCCACTTGCTACAGTCATTTCTTCAAAAGTCTAATTGACGTCAGTGACTTTGAACATTCATGCTCATGGCCTTTGAGTTCAATATTATCTTGTTCATCATACCACCCACCACCTCCCTCTGCCTTCAAACAATGGCCCCATCAAGCCAGTTCTGAGCGTGCCCCAGGCTCGCTTTCCTAGGGGAAAATTGGGCATTACCTCACTTCCTGAAAATGTGTCCAACAGAAACAAAACACTTCTCTCTATGAAAAGCAGACAGCAATATTAACGTTTGCCAATTTGGTTGGTGACTCGCTCACTTCAAGAACCACAGAATGTTTGTAGTAGCTAAATGTGTGCCAGTGTAGCCTTTAGGAGGCTTTTTCTTTTTTTTCTTTTTTCTCTTGAATATATATTTTTTGCAAGTGAGAAATAGTTTTCTTCCATTATAAAACAAATATGTGGTTTGCACAAAATTAACATGATCTGGTGTTCACAAGGCAAAATGAAAGTTGCGAGTGATGTAATATTTCAACTCAAAGGTATTTTATGGAATATTAACATATCAAGTTAGAAGAATGTTCTTGGTAATCCAAAATATTGATTCATTAAAAAAAAAAGACTTGGTGGAATAGAATTTTTCATAAGTTATTATTGCTGTTCCCATAAAAATATTTTCTGTTTAAATTCATAACAAACGTTCTGAGGAGGAGAAATGTCTTTTCTATATCCCATTTAACAGTACAATAACTTTGTTTTCAGAATCTCATTTTATTCCAGCTGGAAGATATATGATCTTGTTATACAAAACAACCACTTCATCTCTACAGAAACTTATTATTGGAATTTATGATTATAATGTTCTACAGAGGGTGTAAGACATGACTTTTATCAAGTTTAAACTGCATGCTGTGCCTCTGAAACCTCATCTTTGGGAGGATTAGATAGAAATTACTTCAATAAAGTTCTAAACACAGTTTAATGTTAAGACATTCACAGTTATTTGATATAAATGTGATCATTGTATTGTCCTGTAATGAGACTATTAAATAATGTTATTAATAATTATGATCCATCCTTATTGCATCTGTTTAATAAAGAAATGAAAAAAGATAGAATGTGGGATAAAATTGTGGGTGTGTGGAAAGTGTCATTGAAGTGCAAATGTTGAAACTTGGATGTGTGACCTTGACAAGGTCATGTGACAGGTGATTCCATGGAGGCATTCCCTAGACAGACTGCTGATATTATCACACAAGAACATTCCTGACCCAAGATCTTCCTGCCTCTAGGTCTTTGAGATACGCTTCTCTCTAAGATTCTTTTTCCTCCCTTTCCTCTGCCTTCCTCTGGCCAAAATCCTAGTCATAGTTCAAGTCTGGCCTTAGACAGCCCTTGCTCCGAGGGCTGCCCTGAGTACCCCATGTCATTGATCCCTGCTGACCAGGTTGGGTTCCCTGCTTTGAGCCTGCATTTCACCCTGAGCTTCTCCATTTGTATTACCTCACATGAAATTTATTACTGTTTATATTTTCCAAACAAGGACAAGGACCTGGCTGTCATGCCAACATTCTATACCCAGCTCCAAGCATAGAACCTGGAGTAGAGTGTATGTTCAGTATATGTTTTATGTATTGAATGAACAGATCTTCATTTTGTATAGAATTAATCATAGTTCCACCATCACCAGGCCATTAGATGTGAACTCAACCCTTGTTCAGTTGGAAGATAGATAGTTCAAAGAAGAAAAAAATGCACTTCTCAGTTTTCCTAATTGCATCCCCTTAAACTTTCGTTTGGTGAATATACTAATAAAGATTCTAAGTAAGTCTAAGTAACAACAACAAAATATCTTAAAATTAAGATTTTTTTGCCCCACTTAACTGGGAGGTTCAAAGAGTAAACTCGGCTTTGGGAATGAATGGGTCTAGGAGTTCTTATCATGCAATTACAAAGCCATCTTTCTCCTCTTTTATCACTGCTTTCTCTGCATTGACTTATTCTTAGGATCTCCCTGCCTAGGGCCCAAGTTGGCCACAGGCAGCTTACATTGTTTGTATAGACCAATAACTTCAACAACCATTAAAAGCCCTGATGGGCACATTTTTGGTCACATATCCATCCCAGTGTCCACTGTGCAACCACAGCAGGTGTGGAACTTTGGCCATTTTGAGGAGAGGCTCACATAGTGTGGGAGATGAAAGAGTCTCACAATAAAGAAGAGTTTGTTACCATAAAAATGGGAAGAGCGTTTAGTGGACAGACAAAAACCTTTGCTACCATGGTTCTCTGCCAAATAAGTATGGGATATCCTGGAAACCCATCACCATTGGCTCAGATCAGGCATCCTAGATTTTACTCGATTGGGATGGAGGTGGATAGGAGGGCATTTTAATCTTTTGCTTCCTTACATATATTGACTCATTATACAAAATATTTGTACCAAGGCCTAGGGATACAAGAATGAGCAGGACAGACAATGGTCCTTGCCCTGATGGAACTTACATTCCAAGCAAAGAAGCAAATCGGATAGTTAAAAATTGTAGTAAAGGGCTTCCCTGGTGGCGCAGTGGTTGAGGGTCTGCCTGCTGATGCAGGGGACGTGGATTCGAGCCCCGGTCCGGGAGGATCCCACATGCTGTGGAGCGGCTGGGCCCGTGAGCCATAGCCGCTGAGCCTGCGCATCCGGAGCCTGTGCTCCGCAACGGGAGAGGCCACAACAGTGAGAGGCCCGTGTACTGCAAAAAAAAAAAAAGAGATGTAGAGGTCAGATCACCTGAGGCCCTGTAGCCCATGGTAAGGAGTTCAGATTTTTATTTTAGTGTGATGGAAAGTCATTGAATAGTTTTAAAGTAAGGGAGCACTAAATTTGAATTACATTTTTATTTAGTACTTCTTGAAAATGTCCAGAGTTATTTTCCCTGGCCAAGCAAGCTTCACCTCTCCCCTGAATTACATTTAATGGGCTTTTCCCCATCTACCTGTGTTCAATCCTCTCAATCCTTTCCCCACACAGCAGTTCTAGCGCTCAAATTGGAAGTCATTTTTCTGCTGAACCTGGAATGGCTTCCCATTACCTCCAAGACAAAAACCCAAGGCTTCTTGAATCCTACAAGGCCCTGACCATCTGCCTCTCCCTCTCTTCCCTTGCTCCCAACTTCCTCTCTCTTGCTCAGTTCTTCACAGCCACATGGACCTTGGTGTAATTCCTAGAACACATCAAGCTGCTCCTTCTTAGAGCCTGTCCACAGGTCCCTCCCCTGCCCGCTCCACACCTGGTTACTGTCTTTTCATGCTTCTGGTTTGTCCCTCACTTCCCCAGGGAGCTCACCCCACTACCTGTTACTCTGGCTACGTGCTCTCATTGCATCTTGTACTTTTCCTCAATAACATTCGATACATACTTGGATGATTATTTTTAAATGTGTCTTTCTCTCAAGACTATAAGCCCCATGAGGACTGGGTTGATGTCTATCACAGAACCTGATTGTAGGAGCTAGTATGTATTTACTGACTGATGTAATGAAGTAAATGGAATAGCTTAATCAGAACACAATTAGACTTGCCTTTTAGTTAATTCATTATTCATTTATAGGACTTTTATAATCACATCACACCCATTCAATCTCATTCTTTCTGCTGTTTTCCTTTAACAACTTTTAGTTTCCTGTACTTTTTCTTCTTCAGTCTCGTCTAGCAGCCTTCCTCCAGCCATTTTCTTCCACAATGATAAAGTAATGTCCTATGTTGGGGTTCTCAGGGCCCCCTCTGTCCATAAGAGGTGACAGTGCTGTCATTTCTGCTTCCTCCCTGCTTTGGGAGCAGGGTCATCCACTGGGTCTGGGCCATTTCTCTGTGTACGACTACATGGTGCTTATTTCAGAATAGACTGACAGCTTTTCAATGGTAAGGAAAGTTAACTCCCTCTGGAATTCATTGTTTTTTGTTTTTGTTTTTCGTTTTTGTTATCTCTTATCTTTTTTTTTTAGTGAAGTTGATACACAATATTATATAAATTATAGGTGTACAATAGAGTGATTCATAGTTTTTAAAGGTTATATTCCATTTATAGTTATTATAAAATATTGGCTGTATTTCCTGTGTTGTACAATATATCCCTGTAGCTTATTAAAAAATTTTTTTTAAATTTATTTATTTTTCTTTTTTATTGAAGTACCATTGATTTAAAATGTTTCAGGTATTCAGCAAAGTGGTCCAGATGTGTGTGTGTATACATACATACATACATACATATATATATATATATATATATGTATACACACACACACATATATACACATATATATGTTCTTTTTCAGATTCTTTTCCATCATAGGTTATTACAAGATATTGAATATAGTTCCCTGTGATATACAGTAGGTCCTTGTTGTTTATCTATTTTATATATAGTAGTGTGTATCTGTTAATCCCAAATTCCTAATTTCTCCCTCTACCCACCCCCTGGAATTCTTGTTTTCTTAATAAATATCTCCCCACCCTGCAATTAAGGAGAAACTTGACAGTAGAAAGACACAGTGTGACTGTAGGGCTACTCACTGGGATGGCTCAGGCAGAAGTGGAGTCTTTGAGAGGCTGTGAATCCCTCTTTAGTGAAAAAACGAGGCCAGGAAAAAGGTGAGTGCAGTGTAGCATGATAAGGCCAGGGTTATATTTCTTAAGGAAAAAAGTCAGTCATTTTTAGCAGGAGGAGTAAGTTTTCCTCATGGAAACAAGATTGGAAGTGGCTTTAGCTTTAGCCCCTGCTCCCCAGTGAACAGGTGTTGAACTCACCAGCCTCCTTCCTCTTTAGTGGGACCTTGACCTGCATGTTCCCTCAGAAGAGTTGGTAGGAAGTCCCCTGGCCCCCTGCTGAGGTAAAGGAATTGGCTAAAGGAAAGGGGGCCAGGACTGTGGAGGAGTGACAGGCCCTTCAGCAGGGGCTGGGAGGGCTGGTAGAGAGGGCTGTAGGGGACACAGAGGTTGGACAAGGACTCGGCCTTGTGCGGCTTAGTCGACTTAGTTACATGAGGCTCAGCCATCAGCTGAGAGACTTGGATTCATGACCATGCCAATGGGGTGAGGCCCATAATATAGTTCTAGTATAGTATATTATGGGGCCCCATAACAGAGCTCTATGTGATTCTCCCATTACCCACAGAGCACGGTTAAACATGAACCTGTGTGGCAGAAAGGGCCAGCCCTCGTTTTCAGGGAAGAACTTTTTAATAAAGCCATAAACGGGGTGAATCATAGTCTTTCTCAGTTTCTCTTTTCTTTTCTGTATGTAATATTTTTTTTTTTTGCGGTACGTGGGCCTCTCACTGCTGTGGCCTCTCCCGTTGCGGAGCACAGGCTCCGGACGCGCAGGCTCAGCGGCCATGGCTCACGGGCCCAGCCGCTCCGCGGCATGTGGGATCTTCCTGGACCGGGGCTCAAACCCGTGTCCCCTGCATCGGCAGGCAGACCCTCAACCACTGCGCCACCAGGGAAGCCCCCTTATGTAATTTTAATTCTCTTGTTTGTTTCTGAGCTAATGTCCTCATTTTTATCTTTGTCCGAATTAACCCAAACCCCTTAAAAATATCGTTAGTTTTTGTTACTATTTAGTACTTCCTGTCAGGTTTCTGCATTGGATGCCTGCATGTCACAAACAACAGCAACAACATGGCAGAGTGTGTGAGACATCGGAAGGCCTGTGGGTCGTGTTCCCAGGAGATCAGTGCGTGATTCTTCTGTTCTAGCAGCTCCACTGTCACATTGGAATTTTTGAATAGAAACATTGTCTGTGAGAAGGTGGTTATAGAAAGAAACCCTTAAGAAAGAAATATTTAATATCATTAAATATTTCAACTGAAATATTTTTACTGATCTGAAAAACTGAAGAAAGGACTGGAGTTCACAGTTTAGGAGAAAAAAATTGGATAGAACTGTGACCAGCAAAACGCTCTAATCCACTTACTTATCTAAGTTGTTTGTTTACTTACTTACTTACAGCGTTGTAGGGAGTAGATGATTACTTGAAAACATCTTCAGTATAAGTGACTTTTATTTACCGAAGTGTTACATTTGAGCACATGTTTTGAAACCTGGTTTGTGGTTGAAAGGGGCATTTCCCCCTTGAGTTATTTGACATGGTGGTATTTGGATAAAAAAGTGAAATTTTATATTTTATTCCATTAGATGACTAAGCAAGTTGACTAACTCTCCTTATTTGGAGAACAGGAAGTGGTCTAGGACTGAGATCCAAAAAAAAAATCAAATTTGTTTGATGCTACCAGTAGGGACCTGTCTTGATGTGGCTTCTTCAGATTTAACTGGAACTGAAAATTGTGACATCCAGAAGTGGTGGGAGAGTCTGAGGAACATTAGTCAGAACCTGTTACCTGAAGTTGCATCCTCTGAAGTTACTGTTCCCAGGGTAAATGTCTGATCTTACAGAACCTCACAATTCTGCTTATCTGAGAAAGACACAATTCTGCTTGTCTGAGAAGACAAATAATTAATTAAAATAACATTTTGAGGATTCCTTCGAAGCCATTCACATTTCTTTATTTGGTCTCTGTAGCTACCTCAACTCATTTCTAGTCTTTCTACTTCTTGACTGAAGAAAAGAAACACAATTTGTGGTTTCCTGATGCCTGCAACAAGATTATCTGATGTTCCTTAAGATATAAATCCTAAATCCCACACTGACCAGTCGAATCCAAGTTTTGGAAGCTGTATTTTTACCAAGTTCCGTTAGTGATTCTTGGGCATCCTAAAATTTGGTAGCCAATAGCCACACACATAATGAATGCTTTAGTTGATACTGATGTTATTAGGTGAATTAGTTTTAATGAAAACTAAAGCTGATTATTTAAGACAGTGTTACTGCCTGTTTCTCCTTATTTAAATCATTCATTTTTCCTTTTTTTTAAAATTGAAGTATAGTTGACATACAATGTTGTGTTAGTTTCAGGTGTACAGCAAAGTGATTCAGTTATATATATATGTATACATATATATATATATTCTTTTTTAGATTCTTTTCTATTGTAGGTTATTACAAGATATTGAATGTAGTTCCCTGTGCTATACAATAAGACCCTGTTTATCTATTTTACATATAGTAGTGTGTAACTGCTAATCCCAAGCTCCTAATTTATCCCTCCCCCACTTTCCCCTTTGATAACCATAAGTTTGTTTTCTATGAGTTTGTTTCTGTTTTGTAAATTAGTTGGTTTGTATCATTTTTTTAGATTCTACAAATAAGCGATATCATACGATCTTTATCTTTCTCTGTCTGACTTACTTCACTTAGTATGATAATCTCTAGTTCCAAATAATTCTTTATAAAGAATATGACCCCTCAGAATAAAAGGGAATAATATCATTTACTTTAGCCTCCTCCTTTCTTGAACTTAGAATATTCTAGACCAGTGGTTCTCAAACATAGCAGTGCATCAGAATCACCCAGAGATTCTGAATCTGTTAAAACACAGATTGCTGGCCCTCATCCCCACAGTTTCTGATTCTGTAGGTCTAGGGTGGGCCCTAAGAATTTTCATTTCTTACAAGTTTCCATATGTATTAGTCTGCTAGGTTTGCTGTAGCAAAATGCCACAGACTGTGTGGCTTAAACAAAAAATTTTTTCTCACAGTTCTGAAAGCTAGAAGTCTAAGATCAAGGTGCTGTCAGGTTTGACTTCTCTGAGGCCCCTCACTGGCTTGCAGATGGCTGCCTTCTTGCTGACTCTTCACATGGTCCTTCCTCTGTGCCTATGCATCCCTGGTGTCTCTTTGTGTGTTCAGATTTCCTTTTCTTATAAGGACACCAGGCAGATTGGATTAGGGGCCACCCTAATGGCTTCATTTTAAATCAATCATCTCTTTAAAGGCTCCATCTCCAAATACAGTCACATCCTGAGATACTGGGAGTTAGCGTTTTCACATACAAATTTTGGGAAGACACAATTCAGCCCGCATATAATGCTGAGGCTGTAGGTCCAGGGACCACAGTTTGAGAACCACTGTCTGAACTTGACTGGTAAGATAGGAAAATGACTTTTGGTAAGACATTTTTCAATCAGGTAAGACAATTCTTGGCTTTCTACTCTACCAACTAACTTTCTCTCAATGATCTTTTCTTTTTCTCTGTTTTAATTATTAACCTGGGCAGAGAATTTTCGGGTTTGTAGTCTATCTCTCTCTGTCCTCACTGACTCCAAGTCTGTGTGAGGTACTGTCACCCATGCCATGCAACCCAGCCCCAGGCACAGAAACTGTCTTTAACCATACAGGCTAGTTGTGTTTTATCAACAGGATGCCACTAAGGCAAAACTAGTCTGAACTGGCTAGACCTAAGATGGCCGGAAAAGTAGGATAAAGGTCACCACTTATCTCATTATATGCTCATTATAATGTATTACCATGCTAAGATATCCTCCTTATGGGTGCCATGACCCGATGGTGCAGACCATACAAAGACAGAAAGAAGGTGTGGACCTGATTCCTAGAATTCCCCACCTTTTTCTGAGAAATGAGATGTTGTCAGACTCCACCTCAATCCCTCCCCTCGGACCTTTCATTACAAAAGCTTTCCCTGATCTTTGCTTGGGGAGAAGATGCTTTTAGATCATGAGCTCCCCTTTCCCATTCTCTGCTATTGAATAAAAGCCTGTCTTGCTTGCACCAAACTCAGTTTCCTTATTGGCAGTGAGAACCCAAGGTGGGAAAGAACTCCCTGACCGAGCCAGGGGGGCTTTGGTTCAGCTAGGACCCCAAGAGGATGACCCCACATCTAATTCGGTAACAATACCAATGTGGGTATCTTGCCAGCAATGCACATTTATGTACTCAAACCAGAGCTTATCTTCTTTGTTAAAGCTCTGCTCTTTCTTCTGCTTTCTGTGTTTCAGTTCCTGGTATGACCATTTCCTCGACACTAAAATGGGACCGTGGAGTCATATCTAACATTTTCCTTTGCTCTGCTGCCCATGCCTCATCACCAAACTGAACAGCTACCTTTGCATTTCTTTGTCCCCATCTCTTCTTTTATTTCGCTTCCATCCAGCTTTATTTAGGTTTCATTAATTCTTCCTTGACTATTTCAGTAGACTTCCAGCCAAAATCCCTTCTTTCAGTTTTTCTATCCTTTAATGAATACTCTCTACTGTTGCTAGATAAATCTTCCCAAAGCATAATTCTAATTAAAAAATTGAGTGTTTTCCCACCGTCTGTTCAATAGGCAACATGCCTACCTAAATAAAATTCAGGGTTCTGTTACAAAAAGAAGGGGTGAGTAGGAAATTATCAGTCTCTGCTAATCTGCTCCACTGACTCCCCAGATATGCAGGCACACCTTTCCTCTCTTCCCCAATGGAGACACCCCAAAATGCAATGCAGTTACAGCCTCCAGCTCAAGGTTAAGGACCTCTGCCTGTGTAGTCAGCTCCCTCAGATGCCAGAGGGGATCAGCATGGCCTGGCAAAAAGTTACTGCCCATCCATCATGCCCAATATTCAACAGTAGAGTAGAAACATAATGACCACAGCATAACCTCCATGCAGAAAATAGGAAAATCAGAGACTCTGGGCCATAGCAATTTTTAAATCATGTTGGGTGAGAATAGTGAAGACTCTAGCCCAGGCAGTGGAGTGACTTCCATGGCCATTGTCCTCAGTGCCATGGGCTTTCTCTCTGGGATGCTCTGCCTGGTCCCCTCTTCTCTATGGTCTTTCCAAGGTGAGCATTAGAGAGTAGACTTTTCTTGGGGCTGCATTCCTAACCCACCTCTTTTGGGGGATAAGTTTGAGGACTCAGGGATTGGAATCCTGATGCTGCTGGCTAGCCTAGGGTTTCATGGGCAATACAAATCTTACAAACCCTAGGGGGCTTCTAATTTACTTGCTGCTATTTCATTCTATGTGTGGGTAACCAGAATCTGATACCTTGTCTTGATAAGGTTGTTGAGCCTGAAGACTCTGTTTTATTACATACACCCCTCTGTGCTTTGCTAACTTCCCCTCTCCCAAACTGAGACTATTTGAAAAAATAGATGTGGAGGGTTTTGCTAATTAACTGCTTCCACGTTTGACAGAAAACTCCTAAAGGAAGTACACTGTACCTGAAAAAGGCAAAAGGCCATGGGTTTATCTCTTTTGAAGGCTGCATTTGCTCCTGCCTCTGGCCATGGCTTACAATAGCTTCGCTTTGAAGTAAGAAGTAGTCAGCTTGTTCAGTCTGAAAAGGCTCCAAGTTAGACTTAGTCTGCCAGCTATAGGCTCTTAACAAAGCTGTATTCCCTCCTACCCTGCTGGCAGATTGGCTAGCTCTAATCTGGGTTCATCTCTTCTGTAGAATATTATTGACAGTGTCAAGAATTAGCCAACACACACCAACAATAAAAATTTCCTATTATTTTCATTAACGTCACTGCCCTTTGTTTGTACCTTCCCAGGTTCTGCTAAGCTACTGTTTTACCAGGATTGCCAACTTTCCAGTCTGTAATAGTTTTGTCATTGCTGATGCCATCCAACCATGTCCTTTAAACTAATCCTACATTTTAGCTAATGCAGTAGTCCCCTTTTGGTATCAAAATCTATATTAGTTAGAATTAAGTTTGGGTGCATGTGTCATGGCTTAAATGATGCATAAATTTATTTCTCTCCCTTGTAAAAGAGTTCTGAGGGAAGCAGCCTAGAGCTGATATAAAGGCTCCACAGTATTATTAGCGTTTCACGACCTTCTAGCTTTCCTCTTCACCTGCCCAGAATGAGACCATTGACTATGTGGTTCAGAATGGCTGCTGGAATTCCAGACATCACATCCGTTTTCCATACACAAAGATATAGAAAGAGGGAGAAGAAGGGTGTACCCTTGCTCTTTCCTTGAGATTTTCCGAGAATTCTAGATTACATTATATATTCTATACGCCATTATAACCCATCAAAAGCTTCAAGAGAGACTGAGACAAATAGTCT
This sequence comes from Monodon monoceros, assembly GCF_005190385.1. NCBI lineage: Eukaryota > Metazoa > Chordata > Mammalia > Artiodactyla > Monodontidae > Monodon > Monodon monoceros. The sequence goes on along the minus strand of NW_021703785.1, from coordinate 31,930,861 downwards.
TTTAGCTGGGTGGATGTATCCAGCTATTTATCAAGGTTCTGTTACTAAAGTGAAGGGAAGGTGGATATTGAGGTAGGAAACTAACAGCCTCTGTCACAGATAAATGTTTAAGTAATTATAAATCAAGGTAAACGGTTTTATGTGCCTTAAAGGAGCTTCAGGTAGATTTCAGTGAGAATTCATGTGGGGAGAGGTAGCCTCCAGCTGGATGGACCAGGGAAGGCTTTCAAAAGGAGGTAGCACATGAACTCATTCTTTGAGTAAGAGTGAAGTAGGACATTCAAGCTGGAGAGCTTGAGGCATGAGAGCAGAAGTTTTGTGCCCTAGGTGCCTCGCTAACCTAACGCTAGTCCCAGCCCTGGAGTAGAATAGAAAGTACATTAAGAAGACAGGCCACAAACAAGGGTGGGATGTCAACTTTACCAAATTCAAGTAAAGAAACAGAAGGGTGCGCCCACACTCGTCAAGAAGAAAGCTTAGCATGGCAGGCCAGTTCCACATGACAGTCTGGCAATCCTTCAACCAAAGGAAGAATTTTGCTGTTAACTAGCAGAGTAATTTCTTGTAGACTATACACCAGAGACAGATTACATTCAATTTGCCATGGATATCCTGCAATTCTAAGTAGTGTTTTACTCATTTTATGATGAGACCTATATCAGACCTTGGGTGAGGAAACATTCGGGATATCTGCTAGGATATTAACATAGCTGATACCTGCTGTAAAGCCACACAAATCGAGGATGGGGTGGGGGAGGGAGATGGGACAGCACGCTCCCTGGGTGGGCTTCAGAGCGCATGCTCAGATGAGTCAGTGGGAGGGAGCGCTTCCTCGTTTGCGGTGTAACATTGGCGGGAAGATGCAGGGGGCGTGTCATGTTCTCAGTTACTCTACTCTGAGAGTAGCTTGGTCACTTGCACTGAGGATGAAGATAAATGGTTACGAAAGCCTTTAATAAAAAAGGTAAGCTGGGAAATGCGAGAAGTTGGTTATACTGCGTGGTTACAATGTCATGAAAGCACTAAAGCACCATGTCACCTCTTTCCTAACCTCTGCAATTAAGAAACTGGAGTTCTGATTAGTTTTGGTGGATAGGGGTTAAGTGACTAGAAGGGGCATTAGAGGAGTCTTCTGGGCTGGTGGTCACGTTCCGTATTTTGACTTGGATGCTGGTTACAAACTGTTTTCACTTAATGAAATTTGTTTAACTGTAAAAAAAAAAAAAGAAAAGAAAAGAAACTGGAGTTCTAGGTTTATAATTTCTATAACCACATGTTTTAGATCCTGAGTTTCCTTCCAGTAATAGTTAAAGATGCTGGAAACTCCATTTATTAGTTGGTCTGCCTGCAGCTCTCTGGTAGACGGAGTGGAGAGTTGGTTATAAAAAACAAATGAAAAGTAATGGATGCAATTTACTGAGGTACTTTCTAGATGCCAACCTCTTGCCATTCATTATCTCATAAAGTTCTTTGTTCTTAGAACGTTCTCAGATGGTAACCCACTTCCTCTTGAGAAGAACACCTTTGGGCAACTTCAAGCATAGGAAAGTTATTTTTTATGTTTGATCCAAAAGTTAATTCCTTATAACTTCTGCCCACTGATTCTAATTCTATCCTTAAATATGCAAAAATAACTATCATGTTTGCAGGTTTATCTTGTCTCCTGATTAAAAATTCAAATTCCTCATGTGGTATGATTTCATACTTCTTCCTTACTGGGCTTTCTATTCTTTGAATATGTTCCAGTTTGTCTATAAGCTTTAAAAAAGTGAACAAACTAATCCAGCTGTGAGTTTCTAAATGCATATTCAAAAGGGGACTGTCACCTCCCTTATTCTAGATTTTACACTTCTATTAATGGAACCTAGAATTTCATTACATTTTTTAGGGTGTCAGAGAAGGGCCATTAATATTTTATAGTTGATGTCCATTGAAGATACTGCGGACAAAATCTGTAATTCTTTTCCTTTTTTCACATTTGCTTTGCTATAACTTGTTACCTCTATACTCTATTTCTGCAGTTAGTTTTTTTGGATGCAGACACGGATCTTACATTTGTCACAGTTAAACAACATTTTATGAAATTCAACCCATTGCTTCAGGTGCTGAAGATCTTTTAGAAGATTGATCTTGCCATCCACTGTACTATTACTTCTAGCTTCCTTTCATCAGCTAATTTGAAAGCCTGCCCTCTATATCTTCAATCAAGTACAACTAATAAGATAGGGCAGAGATTTCACCAGTATTTGGCACTCCCCTTCCAGTTAACATTGATCCGTCACAAGGAGACCAGTCCCCAGCACCTGTCAGTTGGCAGTCTGTCCTTCTTGTGCTGTTTTTGGCATTCAGATCCTTGTTTATAATGTTTTCCCTTTAGAGATGGCCTAAAGTCTTTCATCACTTAATGTTTCAAGGTCTGCACATTTTCAAGGTCTAACTCAAAGCCGACACCCTACATGAAGTTTGCTGTGACCAACTGTGATTCTTTCATCTCAGAATTCCCTTTGCACAGATTCTTTTTATTTTTATTATTATTTGTTGTTGAAGTGTAGTTGATTTACAATATTATACTAGTTTCAGGTGTACAGTATAGTAATTCAGCATTTTTGCAGATTATACTTTATTATAGGTTGTTATAAGATAATGGCTATAATTCCCTGTGCTATACAGTATATCATTGTTGCTTGTCTATTTCATACATAGTAGTTTGTACCTGCTAATCCCATACCCCTAATTTGTCCCTCCCCGCTTCCTTCTTTTGCATAGACTTTCAATTCTCAACCCCCAATGATTTTCTATGAATGTAAACTGCATCTTTACCTCTAGTCTCACGAAGGCAAGAACATGTTAATTATTAGCCTCTAGCCTCTGGTTACTATAACGCCAGGCTGCGAGTAGTGCTCCATTGTTACTTGTCTTTGATTGATTAGGCCAGCAGTTCTCAATGGCAGATGCTTTTGTCTGCCTCCTCTTCCCTTCCCAGGGAACGTTCGGGAATGTCTGGAGACATTCTCGGTTGTCCCAACTAGGGACGGTGCTACTGGCATCTAGTGGGTGGAGCCAGGGATGCTGCTGAACATCCTAAAATGCACTGGACAGCCCCCCACGTGAGAGGATTATCTAAAATGTAGGTAGTGCTGTTAATTAACCCTGTGTTAGACAATTCAGGTGTGTTCTGATTGACTTTTTTTTTTTTTTTTTGGCGGTACGCGGGCCTCTCACTGTTGTGGCCTCTCGCGTTGCGGAGCACAGGCTCCGGACGCGCAGGCTCAGCAGCCATGGCTCACGAGCCCAGCCGCTCCGCGGTACGTGGGATATTCCCGGACCGGGGCATGAACCCGTGTCCCCTGCATCGGCAGGCGGACTCTCAGCCACTGCGCCACCAGGGAAGCCCGTGATTGACTTTTTAAAGGGCTGCTCCACCTGCCTGTTTATAGGTACATTTTGGTGGCAGGTAATGTGTCTGGTGACCCTTCCTAGAATGGATGCTGCGTCTATGCAGTCATGTCTGGCATTCAGGCAGTTAGTCCTGGATAAATTACTGAAAATGTGATTGTGAGCGAGTTAGCAGGTATCACTACAGATGTAATGAAGTTGATTCCACAAGCTACATCCCCAAATTAGTTTTATTAGTTTCTGACCATGCTCTGTTTAAATATCTAGGTTTTTGCCTGCTCAGTTTATTTGTATGTGAGAATGAGATAATAATAGCCTTCTTCCAGCTATTTAATAAGGATATTTTTGAGAAAAAGGAAATAGTGTAGATGAAGAGTTTCCTTTGCTGGGGAAATGACTATTAAAACATTATAATGGTAGGGACATCCCTGGTGGCGCAGTGGTTAAGAATCTGACTGCCAATGCAGGGGACACGGGTTCAATTCCTGGTCCAGGAGGATCCCACATGCCACGGAGCAGCTAATCCCATGCGCCACAACTACTGAGCCTGCGCTCTAGAGCCTGCGAGCCACAACTACTGAGCCCACGTGCCATGACTACTGAAGCCTGCGTGCCTCTAGCCTGTGCTCCACAACAAGAGAAGCCACCGCAATGAGAAGCTCGCGCACCACAATGAAGAGTAGCCCCCGCTCGCAGCTACTAGAGAAAGCCCGTGTGCAGCAACGAAGACCCAACTCAGCCAAAAATAAATAAATAAATAAATTTATAAAAAAACAAAAAACAAAAACATTATAATGATAATTAGTAGTGGTGATCTGGGGTAAGGAAGAACAAAGAAGTTTATATACAGTGTGTTATCCTCCAAAGAAAAGGGCTAATTAAGGCAAACATGTTGTTCAGGTTCTAACTCTTATTTCTGTGGCCAGGGTTGATCCCTTAAACTAGAAATATGCCTTCCAATTATGTGCTGGGGAGACCCTACTGGGAGCTTTCTCCCCGACCCTTGGAATGTGGCCTGGGCAGAAATAGTGGATGAGGGACAGTAAAATGTTTGCCAGTCTTCATGTGCAGAGTGCTTTTATTATTACTGAATGAAGAAAGTCATCTCTTGATGAGCTCAGCTCATTTCCATGTTCTCTTACATAGCTCAGAGAATCTTTCTTTTTTGTTTGTTTGTTTATTTATTGAAGTATAGTTGATTTACAATGTTGTGTTAGTTTCAGGTGTACAGCAAAGTGATTCAATTATTCAAATATATACGTATTCTTTTTCAGATCTTTTTTCCGTTATAGATTGTTACAAGATATTGAATATGGTTCCCTGTGCTATACAGTAGGTCCTTGTTGGTTATCTCTTTTATACAGAGTAGAGTGTATCTGTTAATCCCAAACTCCTAATTTATTCCTTCTCTGCCCTTTCCCTTTTGGTAACTATAAGTTTGTCTTCTATGTCTGGGAGTCTGTTTCTGTTTCTAAGCTCATTTTTTTAAGATTCCACACATAAATGGTATCATTTGATATTTGTCTTTCTCTGTCTCACTTACTGCACTTAGTATGACAATCTCTAGGTCCATCCATGTTGCTGCAAAAGCCCAGGGGGATCTTTCAGCACACATGAGCCGGAGGACTTCTGAGCAGTGACAGTATGGCTGCTCCCAGGCATGTGTCCCTTTGGCACGCAGTATCTAGCCTCCACGACGCCTGCCCACCTCACCTAGTGTTTGTCTGTGCCTCTGTGGCTGATGTGTGGTTGGCATCCACCCCCATGCTGGCATGCCAAAGGAGTGAATGAACAATGGCATACCCTGGCACCGACGGGCGGTTTAATAACTGTGGAAAATGAGGAATTTACAGATGCATGAGTCAAGCTCCCACTTCAAAGGTCCTCACCCGAAATCTTCCTGAAATTAGAAGCAATACTGCTGAACACAATGCAACCTTTTGCATGGCTGCCCAACGTTACTATAAATCTGTGTGTGCAGTGTTTGGGAAAGTTACATTACTGGGAAACCGGTACACTGTTTTCATCTGGGATTTATGTGTAGTGTTCAGTAGGTAGGTCCCGCTTGGGAAATAGGAGGTATGTCATGGGAAGCAATTTGCTTTTCACGGGCAGCCAAGACTCAAAACAGGCCCGGGCTCTTTGACCAGTTACTTCACCAGCAACCCTACATGGTTAGATCCTCCTGGGTTTGAACTGCCTTCACTCTGAATAAAGAACATTCTCTCGCTCCTGGGCCTGGTCTGAGACTCCATCAGAAAAGGGGGAGAAATAAGTCCTCTGTGTCCCATTTCCTTTGTCCGTACACCCTACTTCCTCACCAGGCCCCAGTAGAGACCTGAGCGCTTGTGATGTTTTTAGTGGATGCCGTCTCTCCTGCAATGGCTCCCTGTTCAGGTCTGTCCTCCTCAGCCAGGCCTCGGCTCCAGACCTACTTTTTCCTCTCGTGAATAATTGCTACAACTTGTCCAATGCTCAAGCACTCATGAAACCTCACCTCACAGGGTAGATATTTTTCACCTCTATTTTGTACATAAGGGAACAGCCTCAGAAAAGCATAAATAACTTGCCTGAGGTCACACAACTAGAGCAGAAATTCTAGCCCAGGTCTGAAGCCCAAGCTCATGCACTGGATGACATTCTTCTAGCTCTTCACTTTGGAATTTAATTGTGAAGTTCCTCTTTCTTTCAGATTAGCAGCAACACAACTATTTACCTCTAACGTGTTTTCATAGTATTTATATCTCAGCAGGGTCTTCTTGGATACAAGGCCCAAATGTTACTGCTAGATTTTCCCACACCTTGACAAGTGTTGAGGAGAGGGTGGACCCTTTTAACTCGCTACCAAAACTACCGCCTAGATGGGGACACCCGTGGTTGGTTGGCCTGCTTCGTCCAGTCCATGCTGGACTTATGTAGCTATTATTAGTGGGCAAGATAAATACTGGACAGTGCTCTCTGGGCACTGTTGGTGTTTGCCTTGCTGACTCTCATGTTTTCCTTTTAATTTCAAGGCTGACCATCATCTTGCCTCATATTCCATTCTGATATGCTAAGACCTTCCATTCAGGGTGATGTCAAGTGTCTTCTAGATATTTCCTTGGTCAGGTGTTTCCCTGAGGCAGACAAAAGCTGTGAAATAATAACAACTGGCATTAGGCACAAGACCCTGTGCTGTATTATTTTTATCATCTCATCCTCACCAGAAAACATTTGAGAAATGTGTCATGGTTTTTTTTTTTTTACAAGCCAATATTTATTATGAGCATGAATATTAATATTTAATCAAGGTATTAGCCAATTGAATTCACAATATATAAACAGATAACATATTATGACCAAGTGGAGTATATACTCAGTATACAAGTTTGTCTTAAAGCTTTATTTTTTTCAATTATACATATATATGTATGTATATATATATATATATATATATATATATTCTTTTTTTACATTCTCTTCCATTATAGGTTATTACAAGATATTGAGTATAGTTCCCTGGGCTATACAGTAGGTTCTTGTTGGTTATCTATTTTTATATATAGTAGTGTGTATATTTTAAGAGAAATGTGTCATATTTTAATCTTGAGGAAATTAAATGAGGGTAATGGGATCATTTAAGTGATTTTTCCAAAGACACACTTCTTAGCAAATCCAAACTTTAAAGGGACTAGGCAATAGAGGTGATGGTAGGAGTTTAGTTGTGGCTGATGTGACATACAATTCATTACATTTTTTTTTTTTACTAGCTCCAAAATTATAACCTGGATGGTCATGCGTGGTTGACTGGTGGAGATGGATGATACTTCAGTTAGGGATCAAAGAAAAATCATTTTCCCAGTTCTCGACCTATTCACATTGTTTAAAAGAAAAATTCTTCCTAGTTTTCCTTCTTTTTTCTTCTTTCGCAGAGTAAGTGCAGGCCAGGAAAGTTTTGGAAGGTGACTTCAGGGCCAGGGTGTGTTTCATTGCCACATGACACTCTACGTCATCAGTTCCTATCGCTGAGTCTCCTTGGGTGACGCAGCACTCTTCCTGGAAGTCTGGGTCGGGGAAGGGAGTCCAGAGCATGGATGAAGCTAGTAGTATTCTATCAAGTTGGTGCAAAACTTCTTATAGTTCACCTATCTTTTGCTTTTCTTTTTGTATTTTGAAAGTATTTTAAGGCTATGTATTTCTCCTTCAGTTTTTGCCTTGCTAACAATATCTTTGATCTTCATTCTAAGTAGTTGAAAAATTTCCAATATAATTTCTTTTGCATTCCATGCATTATTTGGGGGCATATTTCTGAATTTCTAGTTGCATGGATTTTTAACTTGTTTATTTATTTTTCTTATTTTTTTTAACTGAATGAAAGAGTCTTTAAATTTATAGTGCTTTACAACCTTCAAAAGTTTCACATACATGATTTTGTATAATCCCGTAATAAGCCTTTTAAAAAAAATCTCCTACCCTTATCTTGCCCCTCCCCACTTCTCTCTCCTCTCTTGTAACCACTAGTTTGTTCTCTATATCTGTGAGTCTGCTTCTTTTTTGTTTTATTCACTAGTTTGTTGCATTTTTTAGATTCCACATATAAGTGACATCATATAGTGTTTGGCTTTCTTTGTCTGACTTAGCATAATACCCTCCAAGTCCATCCATGTTGCTGTAGATGGCAACATTTCATTCTTTTTTATGGCTGAGTAGTATTCTATTGCATATATATATATATATATATATATATATATATAAAACATCTTCTTTATCCCTTCATCTTTAACTTGTTTATTTTTGTGTGAGAACGTGGCCTGTATATATTGATTCCCTGAAATATATTGAAACTGGTTTTATGACATATTTTTGGTCAATTCTTGTAAATGTCTCATGTATGTTTCAGAAAAATATTTATTTTCTAATGGCTTGGTCTAGAGTTCTATACCTGTGTATTAATTCAAGCACGTTGATTTTGTTGTTGAAATCTGTCTCTTGAAAAATGTTTTCTTCTTGATCTGTCAATCAATGAGATAGGTATGCTGAAAGCTTTTACTATGATGATGGGTAGATCAGTTTTTGCAGTTTATTAGTTTTTGTTTTATAAATTTCCAAGTTATTAAGTACACACAAATATAGATTATTATGTGATACTGATTAATTTAATATTTAAAAAAATCAGTATGTAATAAAGACCCTCTTTATCTTAAATAATGCTTTCTGCTTTAAAGTCTCTTTTGTCTTATGTTAATTCATGGCTCCCATTGTTGTTGTTATTTTGGTTAGTATTTGTCTATATAGTATTTTTTCTTTTTACCTTTGACATTTCTGTATGTGTATGTCTCATTGATATGTCTCTTGTAAAGAATATATATCTTTAAAAGAAGCAAGCAAACAGTTTGTCAATCTTGTGTTTCTAGTGGATAGTTCATTTTGCTTATATTTATTGTAATTTTGGATATATTTTGACCTGTTTCTACCATCTTACTTTGACTTACAGTTTGTCTTGTTTATCACACTCTATTTCTATTTCTTAGTGATAAAGATAACACTTGAAAATTTTCTACCTTTTCCGAGGATATGATCTTCACATTTTAATAAGGTGTAATGTGCCACTGTTCATGAAGCCAAAGCATAGGTGTGATTTAACAACAAAAAAATATGGAGAAGCTAATGGCCTGATTCCCAACACTGCTAAAATAATGTCAATCATTTATTGATAACAACTGTCTAATGGTTGAAAGAAATCTTGAACTTTAGCTTTCTTTATGGTTTTTGTCTTGCAATATGCCTGTTAAGCTGTGAAAACACAATAACTTTTTCTCACAAACTGATTTAATGAGGATTTCCCTCTCTTCTTATGTTTTCCCTGTTAGCCCCTTCTCCACCATGTCTGGATACGTCTCTGGCTGCTTGGTTTCTAGAGATTCTGGGCCTTGTGCACAAGCCTGCAGCCCTGTCTCTCACTTAACCATTACCTGTCCCTTGCCAGCAGCCAAGTAGTAGACCACAGCCACTCACAACCCGCAGGCTCTAGCGACTAACACAAAGAAACAATTATACTTTTACGTCAGAGTTATTTAATAAACCAAGAAAAATAAAGCTCAGAAACTTGGATGGAGGTCGAGAGTGAGAGAGAAAAATTTTTAAAGTTCATGGATCTTTTCTTAAACAATCAAAGAAACCAACATCACTACTGTTTGTTTGTTTTCCTACATCTCCCTGTGCTCTTTTATTCCCTGTTTATTGATCTGGTTTTCACATCCCATCACTTAACCCTGGTCAAAAGAATTCTATGTTGCAGCTTATTCAAGGGCTTATTCTGTTCAGTGCTGTTATAAAATAGCTCCAATTTTCCATTGCTTAATGAGAAACATTTTTTTAAAGCCATTGTGAGAACTAAAAATTGAAGTTGTGGATGGGTAGGAGCCATGGGAAAAGAGACTTCCTTTTAGATATTCTTTCTAGTATTCAGAGGTTAAAAAGATCAGCACCTAACTTAAAAATGGTATCAAATGTCCTTTTAAAATTGGTGATCCCAGGGGCTTCTCTGGTGGCGCAGTGGTTGAGAGTCCGCCTGGCGATGCAGGGAACACGGGTTCGTGCCCCGGTCTGGGAAGATCCCACATGCCGCGGAGCGGCTGGGCCCGTGAGCCATGGCCGCTGAGCCTGCGCGTCCGGAGCCTGTGCTCCACAACGGGAGAGGCCACAACAGTGAGAAGCCCGTGTACCACAAAAAATAATAAATAAATAAAATAAAAAAATTAGTGATCCCATAGTATGATATTGTCCTAAACCGATAAACTCTGATGCCGATATCACACTTGGATCTGTTCACACTTTTTAACCTGTACTTGGCTCTTCTCAGATGGCAGCTGGTGTGTGCTCAAGAAATGTAAACTAACATTTTTTATGCATCTAAACAGATTATAATAAGGTAAGCAAATTTGCTGGGGGAAAATCCCATGGGAATGACTGTCAGTCCTCCTTATGGTGAATAGTACATGGACTTCAGTCTCCAGCTACTCCATTGGTTTTGCTGGTTTTGGAACTCAAGGCCATAGGAGAGCTTTTATTTTTAAAAAAATAGTTTTAGGAGGTAAGGATCAAACTTAAATACCCAGAACAGGTGCTTGTCTGCAAATGTGTCATGCATCGGTACCTAGCTCGTGAATCTGCAGCATGTGTCAGCTTGGTAATTGTGGGTGGAACTTGGGCATTAGCTCTAGAAAATGTAACCTGCAGTGTTCTTTTTTCCCCTCGTCCAAACAAAAGCATCCAGGACTGTGTATTTTCTATGTGAATAGTAATAATCCAGAGATGAGCCCTGGGAAATGACTTGTTCCACGTGAGATAAATGTGTTTACCCCCAAACTGCCCGTTTCAATGCTAAAACCGACATTCTTAATTCTAATTCCTGCCTTATTAGCCATCCTTGACATTTATTGTTTGAACTGACAAATTGTTGGTCATTATTGAAGCTGGGCAATGTTTACACAATGCTTACTCTACTCTCACTACTTGGGATATGTTTGGATATTCCCAAGGTGGATTTGGGTAAGACAGAGGAGAAATTAACCTTTAGGTGAGAGCTTGTGGCAGACTGCACTTCCCAAAGACGGCTGCCAACATTCCCTTCTGCACTGTGACCTTGACCCCCATTGAGAGATGGGGTCTACATCCTACCCCCTTATATCTGGCCAGGTTCATGATGAGCATGGCAGACGTGGCACTATGTGTCTTCTAAGTCATAAAAGACAATGCAATTTCTGCCTTGTCACTTGCTTTTTGAGTCTTGAGTCATCATGTAAGAGATCTGACTTCCATGCTAAGAGGAAGCCTAAGCCACTTAGAGATGCCACATGAAGGTGGGCACAGTTGTCAACTCCAACTGAGGTCCCAGCTGACAAGCCTCAACCTCCAGGCACATAAGTGAAGACACCTCCAGATGATTCCAGCCTTCAGCTGGTGAACCTTTCTCCCAAATCCCAGCCCTTCTTCACTCCTGCATCCCCTCCACATCCCAGCTATTGAGTTTTCCCGGCTGAGACCTCAAACATCATGGAGCAGAGTCAAACAGTTCCTGCTCTATTCTCTCCAAATTCCCAAACTACAGAATCTGGAGTGGTTTGTCATGCAGCAGTAGTAACTGAAGCAAAGCCCCAGGGATTCTTCTGTAAGTGAAGACCAAGAGCTTTAGTGCCTAGTCTTTTTTTTTTTTTTTTTGCGGTACGCGGGCCTCTCACTGCTGCGGCCTCTCCCGTTGCGGAGCACAGGCTCCGGACGCACAGGTCCAGCGGCCATGGCTCACGGGCCCAGCCACTGCACGGCATGTGGGATCCTCCCAGACTGGGGCACGAACCTGTGCCCCCTGCATCGGCAGGCGGACTCTCAACCACTGTGCCACCAGGGAAGCCCTAGTGCCTAGTCTTTGTGAAATGCTGTGGGGACTAATATCCCGTCACGTTTTTTTTTTTGGCTGTGTTGGATCTTAGTTGCAGCATGCGGGATCTTTCGTTGCAGCGTGCGGGTTCTTTGTTGCAGCGAGAGGGCTTCTGTCTAGTTGTGGCGTGTGGGCTTCCTTCTTTCTAATTGTGGCACATGGGCTTAGTTGCCTCAAGGCATGTGGAATCTTAGATCGAGTCCACCAGAGATCGAGTCCATGTCCCCTGCATTGGAAGGCGGATTCTTAAGCACCAGGGAAGTCCCCCATCATGGGGTTTTATGATGATGAAATTTTCAATATACAGCATTTAGCAAAGTGAATAGCACAGAATAAATACTCTGTAACTTTTAGTCTTTTTTTCTTTTTGGTGTGTGAAACGTTTGACTTCTCAAAGACTGCTATTAGTGCCTTCCTGATTCTCAGCTGTGTTCCAGATAATTGAGCCTTCCCAGATAAATTAGGTCCTATTATATAACTGTTGAGATTAGGCAATATTATTTTCACAACTCAAAACTTGGAGAGAAAATAGCAGCATATATCCACTGAAGAAGAGGTTGCTAGATTATAATTTGGAGGAGGGCAGGGACCACATCTCTCTTTTTCATCATTGGATCTCTAGAGCAAACACAATTGAACACATAGAAAATGCTCAATAGGTACTATTTGTATGAATCACCGTAAAATCCTATTTGTGTAGTCTTTGGATGACACAAAAGATGGAATCACCTTATCATATGCTATTTTCGAAATTATCAAAGGTGAGGAATTTTCTGAAAAATACTTACGCAGAAGCTTAAAATTTTAAAATCCATTATAACTCTTTTTTTTTTTTTTTTTTTTTTGCTGTACGCGGGCCTCTCACTGTTGTGGCCTCTCCCGTTTCTGAGCACAGGCTCCGGACGCGCAGGTTCAGCGGCCATGGCTCACGGACCCAGCCGCTCCGCGGCATGTGGGATCCTCCCAGACCGGGGCACGAACCCGTGTTCCTTGCATCGGCAGGCGGACTCCCAACCACTGTGCCACCAGGGAAGCCCCATTACAACTCTTTTCAGATGTCTTAATTTTATTTAGGACCACAGAAACCCACAAAATATTAAGATAACCCATTTTTTATATTTGTAGATGCAAAATATTTTCTCCAGATTCTTGGAATATTATGATAGATCTGAAACAATTTTTTAAGTAATTAGCCCAATGCAGTTTTGCAGAAATTCTTCCAGTTTTGGTTTTTATGATTCAGAGGCCAAATTGGTAATGTTGAGGAAGCACTGTGGTTTAAATTAATTGTAACCTTAAACTTGCTTCATAATTGCAGTCACACGAGGCAATAGCTTGACTTTCTTGTCACAACACATAGAACATTAATTAGAGTGAAAATTATAAACTATGGCAAGAGATCTTGCTGTATTCTAGCGACCCAACCTTAATGGAAACACTAGATTCTGACTTGTATTGATAAAACAGGATATAAGCTCCTCTCCGAGAGTTAGATACCCTTGAAAGCTTTGGCATTTTATCGATGACTAGTACAGAGGCTATAAAAGCAAATTCTGCTGCCCAAGGTCCAATTACTGTGTTATCCATATAGGTTAGTTATGCTATGGTGACAATACCAAATGTCTTTGTCACACCAAGTCCACTTTAGGTTCAAGTAACTGTCCAGGTGGTGTCCCGACCTTCCAGGCCCTTTGATCTTGGTGCACCTGCATCTCAGTGTTTGTGTGATCCATTGCTGGGGCCAGGGAGGTGAGCACAGAGAATCTCATCTTGACACTGGATACTTCTGCTCAGAAGTGATGCTCCTCACTTTCGCTTCACACTTTATTGGCCAAAACAAGTCAAAGGGTTACGTTCAATTTCACCAGGTGGGAAAGAGTCGTTCTCGTATATGTTCAGGGATGGAAAAAGAATGGGGAACATTGGTGAGCCCTAGTAATGTTCCAGAATCTTGACTCTCTAATCAGTCCAACTTAAACTACAATAAAGTATGGTGTAACTTACTACAAAACGGGATTTGGTGGGAGGTGATTCCGTCTTGGATTCTTTCCAAAGAGTGGGGATGCTTAGTAGTGAAAATGCCAGAGGGACTGGGTTACAGCACTGCTTTGCTGAGAATGCAGTTCTGAGGCAAGGGCCTGGAGGATGGTACCATAGGGAGGCTCTCATTTAATCGTCTTCCCTGGGACCCTGAGAATAAGACATACAGTTTGAAAAGTAATCTTAGGAAACAGAATACTATTATGTTTCACATAGTTACTATGCGGATGTAAGTATCCACCTTTCTTTTCCTAAGAACCCAGTGTACAACCACTGCTATCCCCTACCAGTCATTGCCCTGTTCTCAATTAAAAGAATGTACACGCATAGGGAAGGTCTGATATGACCCAGTTGGCAAGATGTGTTAGTTGCCATCTTTTTTCCCCCTCTAAACCAAACAGGGTATATTATGCATTTGCCTCTTTTTAAAGGCTGAATATGATCTCCTGTCATGATTTTTCTATTGCTGCATCTGGGTTCTTGACTTGTGCAAGGAAAGTGTCAATAATTTGAACCTCTTGGCCCTTTCTCTAATGACCTTTGGCCAATAAGTGCTAAGCAAGCCTTTGATGATGATGGGTAGATCATAATCCAGCATGTTGGTGGTAAACTCTTGGACCATCCTTTTAACTGAAATGCATCGTGGTAAAATCTGGGAAGAAAGGGGTCAAACAGGGAATTCCCTGGTGGTCCAGTGGTTAGGACTCAGGGCTTTCACTGCCACGGCCCGAGTTCAATCCCTGGTTGGCGAGCTAAGATCCCGCAAGCCTTGCGGCGCAGCTGAACAAACAAACAAACGCCCCTCCCCACTGCCCCCCCCCCAAAAAAAGAGAAAGAGATCACACAATTATTGCCCTTTGTGTTTCTTCCACACCACAAAAGAATCCCTACGTGTAATTAACAAGTGAACTTTCCTGGTACATTGTTTTTGTCATATTAACCCAGGATTTGACTGGTGAGCATATATGGGGGTCAGGGTGGGGTTGGCCTTTTGTTGAAAGTCTGTAAAAGTGCCTCTGCCATGTGCCTTTCACAGTAAGTGCCAGTCATTTAAGAAGCAATCTGAATCAGAGAATGCACTTGAGGTTTGGTTTCTGTCCACATTTTCCATTGTTTTATTATTACCACATATGCAATTTTTATCCCTTACAGCATGTTGATAGTTTGTCGCCTTTTTAATAAAAACAGGGCAGTGCATTAAAGGATATTGTCTTGCAGCAAGAATAAGAACAATATCCATTTATCAGGTTCCCATACAGAGTACTGGTGTCAATCTTTGAAAAAGGAGCATCAGTACCCTGGCCTGAGAGCATTAGAACACGAGTTGTTTACCAGAACGATGGCCCTTTGTAGGAAAGGGAAACAAGAAAAAGGCATATTTCAGGAAAAAGAGCTGATTTTTGCAGCTAATGAGAAAGATTTCATTGGATTTTTTTCCTATGTTATTCTGTCTCTTGATTTTTTTCCCAATGTATTTTTCTCAATATATTGTCATATACAATGGTATGCACATTGTTACATTTATTCCTTCATTCATTTAACAATTATGTATTGATTGTCTACTATGTACAAGGAAAAGCCTAAGTGATAGGGATAAAAAAATATAATCTTAAAAACATTAGCTGTCCCAAAACAAATTCACTGTCAACTAGGGGAGATAAATAGATTAAGCATTAGAGAAATAGAGTAGAAATAGAAGGGTGATAGGAGACCACAAGAAAGGACATATATAAGTACCTAGGGAGAAGGGGAGACAGGAGAAAGATTTCTGAGTCTCGAATGATGAGCATAAATGGATCAAAGGGGAAAGACTGTTGCAGGAAGAGCCCAGAGATGTTAATCAGTGGAAAGGTTCAGGGAGTGGCACGTGACCTGTAAAGATGGTGAGGGAGGGAGAGATTGTGGTAGAAGGGGATGCTGATCAAGGTCTGGGAGTCAGCCTGACAACTCAGGACTTCAAGGAGTTTGTATTTCACCTTGTAGGGTTGGGAAGCCACTGAAAATCAGAGAGGGCTCTGATCTGATTTCTGTGTTAGACAGATAACTGTGAAGACGAAGCAGTGTTTTGCTTGGAGGCTGCCATGTTCTAGGCTCAAGATGGTGCATGGCAAGAAGAGGGAAGGTGAGGGATAGTTACACTGGAAAATTAAGAGAACTTTTTAAGTGATTGGATGCAGAGGGTTAAGGAGGAGAAAAAATCAGTGATGATTTCCATATTTCTGGCTTGTGTTACTGGCATTAAACAAAATAAGGAATAGAGGGGAATAAGCATGTTTGAAGGGAATGTGAATTTTTTGATGCCTAAAAGTTGAAAAATATATATCCATTAATGCAACAGCATTGGCTAGCATTTATTGAAAGCTTGTTATGTGTCAAATATTGTTGTAAATTGTATGTTTTAACTGATTTAATTCTCACAACCATCCTAACAGGTATTGCTAGTTTATTTCATCAAATCTAAGGTGCCATCAATTGTAAGACACATCCTGATATCAAAGATGTTAAAATGTCTTTTCTAGAATTGATAAAATATGGTATTATCCCCATTTTACAGATGAAGAAACTGAAGCAGAGAGATTAAGTAACTTAGGCAAAGTCACATTGTTAGTTAACAGAGGAGCTGGGATTCAACTCTAAGCAGTCTGGCTCCAGAAATTGTTAATTTAATCACGGTGCTATGTCACCTCTTGGTACATATGGATCTCAGGAAAGTGTGATCTGGGATGGAGATTGAGATCTGAGCGTCAATAATACAGATTTTTCTATTATACGGCAAAGGTGTAGATGGTATGTATGGTATATGATTCATCAATTTGTGATAAAGTCATAGAAGCTAAAAA
This sequence comes from Monodon monoceros, assembly GCF_005190385.1. NCBI lineage: Eukaryota > Metazoa > Chordata > Mammalia > Artiodactyla > Monodontidae > Monodon > Monodon monoceros. The sequence goes on along the minus strand of NW_021703785.1, from coordinate 31,914,169 downwards.
GGAAATAGAATTGGTAATTATAACCCATGCCTCTTTTGATACGTGAACACTTGTCAAAACATTAGAGTACACGTATTTTAGGCAAATATTCTGTAAGAGAGACTAAAGATGCAATACCAACAGAGTTGTGCATCAGAATCGCCCAAAGAAAAATTGGATATTTTCAGAGAGGAGACAGTGGGTTTTCCCAGCTCTTCAGCCTCTGACTTCTCTGAGCATTCAGGATCTTCTCACACATCTTGTGAAATGATAGCCAAGAGGTGGAGCAGGACGGAAATCTCCTTGAAATCACTGCCATGCAAGTTTGCAAAATCAAGGCTGTGAGTCTGCATGTGAAAGTTCATGATATCTACAGTCCTGAGAATGATTAAGTTCCATACCTGTGGGTAAGTGTGTATTTGGCCACTTGCCTTTGCTTATTAGGAAGACAGTAAGTATAACTCAGCGCAGAGTCACAGCTTTCTGGAGGCGATCCTTCTGACTCTATAGCAACAAATTTGTTTTTCAGGCACAGTTTTTTTCCTTGTGTTTTCCCACCGCCCCTTCTCTCTTCCATTTCCTCCCTGGGCTATCAGTTCCCAATGGGGGAAGCAGAAGGGTGAATGTACAGGTTGTTAAAAACAGAAACCCAGTTTACAGAGTTGCAAGGGAAATAGAAAAGAGGCGTTGGAGTCCAGTCCTCCAGTTGGTTTAGGTTTTAATCAGGCGAAGAGGATAAGCAGAGAATAGCTTTGTGGAAGAAGGTTGGAGAAAAGCAGTGTCTCTGTTTCCTTCTCAGCAGGATCAGGTGCAGAAGATAGGTATAAATTGTCTTTGAAAAGAAGATGGTGGAAGAGTCCCAGAAAGAGGGCTGCTTCAGTAGCCAGCCTTTCGGATGGGGTCAGTGTGAACAGCCCCAAGCAGCGGAGGCTTAACCCAAACAATTTCACATGCTTGTAATGCCTTTCGTCCAACTCATTGACAGTATAATGACAGTAAACAGAGCAAATGAAGAAGCCACTTCAGCAGGGAATGGTTTTCTGAAGAAGAAAGACATGTTTTGGAGAAAAAGGATTGTAAACTTCTTTTATTTTGCTGCGTTTTGGCCCTTGAAGAAATCGATGGTTTTAAAAATTTGCTGTGCTTATTTAATTCCACTCTAGTTAAATCATCCACACCAAATGTTTTTTGAAAACTCTGAAAAATTCCTTATTTTTGTTTATATAAGGGTACTTGGATAGGAAGGAATTCTATTTATATCTCTTTAGTGATCATTGGCGTAAGACAACAGTCTCAATACTTTTCCTTTTTATTTATTTTCTACCATGCCGTCTTCTGTCAGCCCAACAACCCATATTAAGTAATCAGATTAGCTAGGTGATAAACTGCTTTGTGTAAATCTTTTGAAAAGGAGGTGGCTTATAAATATATTCCAAGATAAATACAAAATAGTGAAAGCACCAAAGTCATCTTTGAGAAGATGAAAACAATTTCTTTTTCTTTACTAGAGAAGAGTTTGGCAGAGACAAGACCTGGGATGCAGAGAGAAAATATAATAATTTCCTGAAAGAAGCGAGTGATAGACTGTTTGGTGGGTGACAGGCTGGGTGGGACCCAGGCAGGCCTTATGGCAGAAACTTCTCAAAGAGTACATCAGAAATTACATTCTGCAGCTGCTAACAGGTACTGCGACGTGGTGCCCTCCACAAGATGAGGGTTTATATTTATCTCATTTAGTGACAAGTCCAGAGGTAGGCAAGCTGGTCTGTTACATGGCAGCTCTCTGACGTCATCAGAGACCAGGCCTCTGCTCTCATCCTCAGGCTTACACAGCGGTTGTTGGGGCTCCAGCAATCACATTCATGACTCAGGTAGGAAAAAAGAGGAGAAATGGAATGAGCAAAGGGGCTCTGCTCGTTGAGACAGTCCCCTTTAAAGAGCTTTCCCCAAAACTCTGCTTAATAACATGCCTATCTGCAAAAGCCCTAACAAAGGTAGTTTTCTGAACTGGGCAGCTCCTCCCTTCTCCAGTAGTTTTGCTAATAAGGAATAGGGGAGAATGGCTATTGGGTAGGATCTAGTAGGCTTTGCCTTTGGGGTAGGAGGGAGCGCAATAGATTAACAACACCGAAGGCAAACTATGTTTATTTTATTATTTTAGCCAGGGTCAAATTTTTCAGAAGCCAAAATGCAAACGTTGCTTTGTTGTTAATACCGTTTAGCCCTGGACACTATATAATCAATACTACAACATTTCACTGCAGCCAGGTATGGCTAAATTATTGGGGTCAATAATTACAGAAAATTTGAGATCACTGAAGATCTCAAATCACTGAAGGTCTCATACTGACTATTGATACTTGACTGATCACAGAATTCTATAGGGTTATACTTCCTGCAAGAAGATTGTTATTATTATTATTACTATTATTATTTTTTGGAGAGTTCGTAAATAGCTGAATCTGCCTCCCTGGATCCCATATGATAGAGGCAAAATGGCCCCAGGGGTTCCAGAATAGGACTCCGTAGACTCTAGAACTTTTCTACTTGATCTCAAAGGTGTAATAAACAAGTTTGTGCAGTTGATTGTGGTTTTCATCCTCTGAGGAAATGCAAACCTCTGATATCTATCTTGCAACCCTTTGTCCACTAACAACCGTCTATCTCTTCTCACAAAACTTCCAGTGGGTCCACATGTGTCTCTCACCGCCACGCAGCTTATACTGATGGGATCTGAGTAGTGAGTTCACTCCTTAAAAAAATGTTAAAACAACAAAAATCTTTTCTTAACTCTAATAACAATTCTGCAATTACATCAAACAAAAGTAAGTAGAAGTTGTTGATAATGTAGTTCTACCATGTTTGAAATGTTTATTTTGTCTTATAACTGGGGTAACCTTATGGGAACAAAGAGTGGGTTTCATGTTGGCAATTACTTTACATGGCAATAGTAATCTAGAATATATCCCAGAAGATTTGGCTGGATTGTAGATCATCAGCTAAGTCCAGGGAGCCTCTGTGCTTGGATTAGCTCCACTGGGCATGAAACAAGGCACCAAATTGACTGTTATTTCCTTTTTCTAGAGAACTTTATACATAGCTACACCCCTGTGTGAAAAATAGAAATGGTTTTTGTTTTTAAATCTGAACCAGCTCAAAAAAAATGTGGAAGGAATAAATTCAAGTGTGTGAAAGCATAAGGAGGAAAAAGGAAATAATTCTATTATATTTATTTTTCAACAAGGGCTTACATCTGTTTCTAATTTACACAGATTATTGACACATCTGGATGTTTGGCCTTAAGAATTTTAAGTTGCTGTGGTGGCATTTATTTTTTGAATCAACTCTTCAGACCACCCTGGAACTCATGCAGCTAGTTTGGAGAGAAGGTTGTGATATTTTCAATAAAGTTACCTTTTGGCATTTCAAAACCAGCGCAAATGGGATTCTGTCATCTTGTGTTTTATAAATTGTGGTTTTGCATTTTTGACACCTGAAGGAAAAATAAGACCAAAGCCAAAGGCCTAATGGCTTGACAATGACAAATTATGATAGCTAGATAAAGCTATCAAGGGGACACTGGAGATGGGTGTAAGGTTAGCTATTCACATTTACCACTGGAGACCCTAGATTTCAGCAGAAACCAAATAGTAAAGACTCAAGTGACTGATGCAAATGCTGTTTTAGCTTGGCCTGATGGGAGTTTGCATTATAATGAGGAACATGGGATTGTTAAGAAGCAACATTGATTAATACTTTACCTCTTGGACTGATTCCTTTTGTAATCAGGAGCGAACTTTTCTCCCTATGTGGTCTGATAGGAGTAATTTATTCCAAGGGTATGAATAATGGGAATCATGGAGTAGACCTTTAAGATTTTAGAAAATAAAAGCATGATAAAACACTTATTTTATGGCAAACATTTCTGAAATGGAGTAGCATGATTTTATTAAAAGGAACAGAAGACCATACATCAAAATCCTAATGCAAATTGGCAAAAACAAAACAAACCTCCCTGACAGTTCTTTAGTTGAAAGTTACGGTAGAAATAATTAAGCACACAATCTGGTTTGATTAGTTTTAAAAGAAGGCTCTTTGGAGTTCTCAGAGTAGTTTTTGTTCTTTGTTTCACTGTCACAACCGACCTTAAAATTCTCTCCTGTTGGAGATAAAGTCTTACTAGGCAGGGTGATGCTGCATAGCAGATTGACATTGAAAAAAATGATATTGTTTTGAGGCAATTATTGTTTCATTTTGAAAGGAAATGATCATATTTATAGAACATCCGATATATCTGAGAAACAAACATCTGTTGTGCTGACGTTCCTGTGTCTTTGGGTATTATTTTATTAGATGTTCACAGAGCAGAAACACCAAATGTATATCCATGCCTGAGATAAACAATAAAAGGTTCCCAAGTATCAGCTCAAAGTCAATTTATAATGTGTAATGGAGGTCTACTTCTTACAGCTTTTCAGTAGACATGGCAGAGAAGGAGTTAGAATCAGTAAGCCAAAATCCAAAGACCTCACATTACATAAATGAGCTCTGTAATTAGCAACGTTCCTATTTCCCTTTCAGTAGAGTCTTCTGTTTTAAGAAGCTCATAGGCGTCCATTAGGATCAACTAATGGCCTCTGGGAATGGTTTCAATTGCCATTCAACAGGATGGTAGCTTAGCACTGTGTAGCGTTCATTTGGTGGTATCACTTCTGGTATCACCTACAGTCCTGTCATTTTCAAGCCTCAGATCTCATGAATGTGTGAGCCACAAAGCTAACTAGGAATATCTCTAGTTAATCCTTAGTGTCTAACTCCTGATTAAGCACCAATGGGCCTTTAGTAGATGCTTTGATGATGGAAGATGGGTGTGAAGGTGAAAACTGAGTGCATAGACAACACAAGCATTTCATTCAAGTGAAGCTTTACGTTTCTTCTAACCAGAGTCTGAGTCACAGCCAGGCTACTGGAGATAATAATAGTAGGCTGGCTTGAGCTTTAATCCGCCCTCTCTTTTGCCCTGTCCACAGGCAATCTGCTCAAAGCCGGGGTTGGGGGGGAAGATTTGGGGGAAGTTTCCAATGTCTTTAATGACAGACTTTAGGAAATACTCATGGACACTGACAGCTAAATAGGGACTGAGTAAGACAGTCTCCTTAAGGTACTGTGGAAGGGGGTCTGGTCAAGCGTGGAGGCGTTTCTTTTCCAGGGGGATCCTTGGCCTGGCCTGGAGTGCTCAGAAGATAACCATTCTTTCTTGAACATCTAAGAGAATCCGTCTCTCTTTGAGTAAACGTGTCCATGGCCTGTTTCAGGTGACTATTGGAGCTATAAATCAAAGGCTGAGAAGAAGCGGGACTAGGTGAGAACTTGATGTAAAAAAGCTCCAGTTCAGAGAGAAGAGCAAAGCAGGAGGAAAGAATCGGGGAAGCAAAGATGCAGAACTGGGCTGGATCCTCGTTCTTCAAGGTTCAATTTCTCTGGTGTGCTGCTCACTCGGACCCCACTCCTCCTCTCTTGCTTCTGACAGGAAGTAGGAAGCTGAAGAAATATATCTTGAGGCAAATTCCATTGCACACTTAAGAGGAGGCAGTCCCAGAATGCTAGGGGTGGAAGGTAACTTTTTTTTTTAATGAGAAATAACCTTGGGCCCAGCCGCTCCGCAGCATGTGGGATCTTCCCAGACCGGGGCACGAACCCGCGTCCCCTGCATCGGCAGGCGGACTCTCAACCACTGCACCACCAGGGAAGCTCTTCTTTTTAATTCAAAAGGATCATGTGCTTCACATCAAGCTGGTTCAAAAAGAACTCAGGCCTTAAAACTAAGGCTGCCATGACATTTATTTTGCCATATGTAACAGTTTTAATTTGAAAAAGGTTCAATATAAAAGATTACCTTTAAAACCCACTGGGACATCCTCTGGGGAATTCCCTGGTGGTCCAATGGTTAGGATTTCGTGCTTCTACTGCAGGGGGAACGGGTTCGATCCCTCATCGGGGAACTAAGATCCCGCATGCTGCGTGGCCAAAAAACAAACCCACTGGGACATTCTCACATAAACAAGAATATTTCATAAACGATAAAGTTCTTTATTCAGTGTTGTTCAGTCTTTTCAGTTTCATCCATGTCTTCAGTGTGCAGTTGCTTAACATTGCTGTTAAATTGTCCTGGATCTTCAAAAACAGAGGCAACACGGGACTTCCCTGGCAGTCCAGTGGTTGAGGATTTGCCTTCCAGTGCAGGGGGTGCAGGTTTGATCCCTGGTCGGTGAGCTAAGATCCCACATGCCTGGTGGCCAAAAAACCAAAACATAAAACAGAAGCAATATTGTAACAAATTCAGTAAAAGACTTTAAAAAAATGGTCCACATCAAAAAAAAAAATCTAAAAAAACAAACAGAGGCAGCTTATCCACTTTGATTTATGTTGAAGGCAAGGCCTTTTTCCCAAAGCATCCTGTCCACCCGATAAAATAAAGATCAAACTTCCTTATAATATAAATGGGGAATTGAGGCCCAGAACGGTAAAGGGGATGAGTGGAAATCTCTAAGTAGGACCCAGAGCAGACAAATGTTTTTTTCTCACTTATACATGTTATTTTATTGTCTGTCTCCCTTCACTGGAATGTAAGCTGCAGGAGGGCAGTATTTTTTGTTCTGTTTTTGTTTTTTTAATTGAGATACAATTGACAAGCAAATGTTTTTGGTTTTCTGATCTTAAGTAGGAGGAAATAATTATTAAAAATATTTTGAACATTTAAGAAGCTGTCTCTTAGTATTTACTGGGTATGTACAGTATATTGAATCCTGAACTTGATGCAGTGCTGAAGAGAAAAGGATGACACCTTCCACTGAACTGACCATGAGCTGACATTGAACTGAACGTTGGACCGAACACCTTCCATTGACAGGCAAATTTGACACATACAAAGTTGGCATTCAGTGGTATGGTAAGTAAGGTTGAACACAGATGGACATACTATGAAGGTATGAAGGTATGTTCACCATTCAGAGAAAGGAAAAGAGCTCTTCTCTCCAGCCTTCTAGGGCTAACAGGTTGGATGGAATTCATATAGAAATCATGTCAAGTCTTTGCCCATGATGACAGTGGAGCTATTACATACCCAGTGGAAATCCTTTGGATTTGTTGGTTTGTGGACTTGGGAGAATTTTCTCCCTTCAGCCATTCCAGAGGGTTCAGTAGGATTTGGAATCTTGAGGTATGTGCTAATCATTACTTGAGTCATAAGGAAGAACACTGCTTATTCTCTCTTCCTTCTTCCTTTTTTGCTTTCTCTTCATCACATTGTGGCTTAAGACTTTCTCGAAGACCTACTCTGATTTCAGAATCTATTGTGTGTCATATTTCTCAATGTTTTCTTTTCTGTTTTTAGGGGTTGGATCACATTCAGCTCTGATCTCTCACCAACCAGAAATTCCTATTCTTTTGACCCATTCATTTCCTTTACCAGGAAATATCAAGATGAACCACTACATTATCAGGTCTAATCCTTATATGATTTTCTGTTTTCTTTTCATCTGACCTTTAAGGTGAAAGAGCTTAAGCTCTCAGCTATGTTTTAGATTTGCAATGCTTGTTTTAAACCTATTTCCAATAGAAGATGGTATTTTATCTATTTATTAGTAAAACCTTTTAATTCATATCATAACTCAGTATTTTTGAGGACTCAGTATTTTATAGTTATCTATTTAGAAACCTATAACTCTTTTTCTATCAACTTATTTTGTTATATAAAGTCATATAAACATTTATTATCACTTCCTTTTTCATTGAAAAAATGTTTTGGACCATTATGTTTTATTTGGTACCCTTAATTTTACTATTGTTACAGAAAAAGTCCAAATTTTGAACTTCTGAGTTTTGACCTCAAGTTTTCCTGATGAGAGAGTACACATTCTGTATCCAAAATGTCACTCCAGGTCAATCTGTCCTTGGAGATTTGACCCCAATCTTTTGTCCTATGTGCAATGGGAGACTCAGTCCTTCCAAATGTCTTAGGGAATTGAGGGGATAGGGCACCTCCATTTCTTCTGACCCTTTCTGGCCTTGGGTGCCTGCTTCTGCTGACGAGCTCAGCTCATGGCTTACCCACCTCTGTGTGCTGCCCCCTTTTTTACACTCTAGCCCACATAGGACACAGCCCAGGTCCTCCTCTTCCACATTCCAAGGCTGTGTATAGCAGACGTTCCCTGAAGTTCAGGGCAATGGAGTTGCTTCATGAAAAGAAGTTAGAATTATAGTATCCTTAAAATTAAATACATAATATTGCAGTTCTCAAAAATCTTTGGTCCTTAGGAACTTTATACTCTACATTTTCAGCAGGCTGCCTGGTTTGTAATCTTCTCTTCATTTTCCATCTTCCCTCTGGTCTCTACTCCATCCTTTCAAGTCTTGTTATTTCTTATACTGAGAGGTTAAATCTTATTAAGTCTTGCCATTTACTGGGGCATCTCTTCAGGGTCTTAACTTACATTTAATGTTTCATCTTGGCATCTTCCCAACCAAGACTTTTTTTTCCTCATGAGGAATTTTGGCAACCTGTTGTCAATCCCCTCTGGCACACATCCCTCCTCCCTCCTCCCCAATTAAATGAATTTAAACCAGAGGAAGCCATACCCTCTCTGGAGTAACTTTTTGGTAGTCTCATTATTTTCAATGTCTTATCTCATTTTATTAAAATTTTTTTAATATTATAATTTATCTTACATCAAAAGATCTCATGAAAAATTATGAAAGCTATATAGGTTGTCAAATATAATACAAGTGAAGATAAATGAAAATGAAAATAACAGATCAGCTTTTACAAAAATTAACACGCATTATTTCAAAAAGTTTTACCCCACTGTTGCATTAAACTTTGTTCCTTTTTTCCCCTCCAAGTTATTCATTCTATTTCTATTTTTATGGTTAGGATCAACTTATATATAGATATACAGGTTATATAGCACCTATATATAGGTTATATAACACACACACAGCCATATATAGGTTTTATATATATATAGATATAGATATAGATATAGATAACACCCACAGCCATATATAGCCATATATATATATGGCTATATATATATGGCTATATATATATATAGATATATATAACACACACAGCCATATATATATATATAGAGATATATATAAACCTAGTTCTCTATCAACATCAATAATGAAAAAGTGTACATTCTCCCTAGGCTAAATGAGAAATTTAACACATTTTCCAATTCCCAGAAATTGTTGAAATAATCTGCAGTTTTAGTTCCAGATTATTATTCTTTTATATTATAGTACATGCATTCAATTTCAGGAACCACACCCCTCATCTTTTTGAACAAATGTGTCCAGTTTCAACATTTCATTATCAACAGTTGTTTAGACTTAGCTGTAAGTTTTACCAGCTCTATTGGTCACTACTCTTTCTTTTATGGGCTATCTTTTCCTTTTCTTGAATTTTTTATATAAGGTAAAACCCCTCCATTTTATGTCTGCTTTGAGCACTTAAAGCATGTCAGGGCAGTCAGCTTTACCCACCTTGGCCAGCACAGTCCTGTACTCCCAGAAATTACAAACCACAAATCATCCCCAATCTTCCCTGCTCCTCATGAACTTTGACACCGGGTCCTGAATTTGTTCCAGTGATTTCTGTGGCCTGTCCTTGTGTGCAGGCCTGTTCTAACCTGGAAGGTCTAGGCCAGGGTTGGGGAGGATTGCGGACCTGGTGGGCTTTTCCTCTCCTGAGTGTTTGGTGGTTTGGTGTGCTAACACTCCCGTCACCTGTGCTGATTCTTGCTGAAACAGTGAAACTCTCTAGTTCTCTATTGTATTCTTTCAGGAGAAGTAGCAAGTAACATTCCTGTGTTTAGGACACGACAGTAAGTAGTTCTGGGTTCATACCTGGCGCAGGTGTTTGCACTGACTTCACCTTTCTGTTTTTCTCCCCACCATCTCCCCCTCCCATACCTGTTTGATTTTGTTCTCCACACAGATTAAAGCCCACACATATGCACACACGCATGTGCGTGTGCCCACACGCTCCCACACTCAACCAGAGGGGGAAGGACATGGCGGGGTCAGTAAAATGATATAAAAACTAGTCTCCAGAAATCTACATTAGAGCAGTCCAATCAACCACTTAACAAGAATTACATCCATTTCCTGGGCTAAATCAGCCATGGTCTCTGCCCTCAGGAGCACACAGTGTTGTGGGAGTGATCCAGATGAGCCCACTAGGAAACACCACCTGGAGGAAAGAAGAGGGGATGTAGAAAAGCTGAGTCCACATCCGCATTCCATCACTAGTCATCACGTGAACTGCGATGTCACTTAATTTCTCAGAACCTTATTTCTGATTTCTTCTGACAAAAGCAGCTTTAAAAAAATTAAAAAAAAATTTTTTATTAAGAGCTACATAGTATGGCAGCAAGAAAGACAGAAAAGGGTAAGAAACGATTAAGTCTGCGCTCAAGGTCTGTAACCCACTAGGGAGGCCAGACAAGTGCACCAGATAGTGTGAGAACATTGGTGTCCTACGTGACAAATGGCCCTCTGTGGTGCCCCTACAAGGTCAGAGATGGTAGGAGAGGAGAGAGAGGTTATTTAACATCAAATGAGCTCAAAACCACACTGTTTAATACTTGTTTTGATCTCCGATCTCAGTTAGAATATAGCAGGTGGGACACAAAATTGGCAAGAGAGAGAAAGGAAAGTTCTGGCACAGGGTGGGGGGGGGATGGGGTGTGGCCACCTGGGCAGCTGGCCAGTGTCTAGTAGCCACACTCACCCCCAAAGAGAACATTCCACTATCAGATCGGACGTGTTCCCACCTCACACAGTGTCTTCCATCTGTCTCAAAATATTGACAACCTGAAGAAATGATGTAAAAGAGCAAATAAGAAGTGAGGAAGAGAGAGAGTACCCAGGGCAAACAAGAAGGACGGCGGCCAGCTGTTGTTCTCCATTCTTCCCAGGGACAACGAGTTCTGTCCTCTGATGGGTCCCAGCACATTATCTTACTGCACTTAGCACTTTCTGCCTTGGATTGAGGTTATTTATGTAGGGAGGCTTATCCGCCCTGCAGGACTGCAAGCGTGTGGATCCCAGAACCTGCCTCTTTCGTCTTTGGGTCCCCTCCATGTGAGCCTTGCACTTAATAAGAACCCAGTGACCATGGGTTAAAAGCACAGAAGGGCTGGAAACAGCAGTGGTAGGGATTTAAATCACTCGGAGTTAAGGACCGTCTTCTTGAGGGTTGTTGAATCAGGGAATAATTTACTGAGGAAGGTTATCTCCTTCTCTAGAGGTCTTTGAAAGAAAATAACACATTCTCATCAATTTGCAATGATTTAAATATGATCTCGCGTGTGGCCAGGGGGAGAGAGAAGCTGAGCGCTCAGGATTCCTTCCAGAGCTCGGAGCTCTCATTCTGTGATGGGAAACATGACTTTCATCTTCTCGCCCCTCTCTTCTCCCACTTCCTGATCCACCAGGTTTAACTCCACCTGCGACTGATAAATTCACAGTAAGATTTCTGCATCTTGTCCCTTCATGGAAGTCTCCTCTTACCTGGAATAGAGATCTGGGTTTGGGCTTAGTCACCAGAACAAGGTCCAGCCCTTATCTGAGGCCCTGGCAGGTCTCTGTTTCTACCTGCTCTGATGACGGTACACTCCAGAGGAAATCAGATGGCAGGGCTGCCTCGCTCTTTGCACCTGGAAAAATTGAGGCCGTTAATGACGTGAATGGTTTTTTGGATACATGTTTTTCTGAAAATCTTCCAAGTGGGGACTCTAATCTTGGCTGAAGATTCTTTTAAAGGCATTTAAAATTTCTCTGACTGTCACTGGCTTTGGACCCCCAATACCAGCCATTGTATATAGAGGCCAGGAACATTTTTCCCCTCTCTTTATTTGAACCTGTGGCACTACGTGAAAATAAAGGGATTTCTGACAAGAGAACCATGTTCTTCCGTTTGACTGTGAAATCATGTTTCTCCACCTGAAAGGAATGTTGTCTCCTAAGTCTAGTTTTCAAATGGTTTGGGGACGAGACAGTCAAGAAGGTACATCTTTCTAGTTGGTTATTTATTTTTTTTATTGAAGTATAGTTGATTTACAATGTTGTGTTAATTTCTGCTGTACTGCAAAGTGATTCAGTTTTATATATATATATATATACATTCTTTTTTAAAAAATATTCTTTTCCATTATGGTTTATCACAGGGTATAGTTCCCTGTGCTATACAGTAGGACCTTGTGGTTGCATCTTTGTAGTTTTGATTTCTCATTTCACTTGGGCTCCAGAAATTCCTCGTTTGTTTATATTTCTTAGAATTTCCTCTTGAAAAATGATAGTAAAGGGTGGAGAACTCTTGGTAGTTGGAAGAGACCAGGTTCTTTGGGAAAGAAAAGAGAATAGTGATGCAACATTGAGCTGAAGTGTCCTGAGCCCTCACTCTGGACTCCTGGAAGCTGGGGACAGCAGCTAGATCTCATTGCTCACCCTGTAACTCCAGATCTCCACCTGAGAGAACCAGCAAGCATGTTGGAGGTGGGCCTCCAGGATGCCATCAGACACTCAGGGGCAGTCACACTGGGCCATTGAAGGATAGGTTCCTCCACTACACATATTTTGGGAGTTTGAACTGTCTAGACCTGTGCTCTCCAGCCCCAGATGACTACCAAGCCCTTGAAATGGAGCTAGTCTGACCCAGTATACTCAGGATTGTAAAATTACATGCCATGATTTTGAAGACTTTGTACAAATAAAGAACGTAAAGTAGCTCAATGATATTTTTCATTGATTACATGCTGAAATGATGGTATCTTCGATATACTGAGTTAAATAATATTATCCTACTAAATGTAATTTCACCTATTTCCTTTTACTTTTCTTAACATGGCTACTAGAACATTTAAATATACATGCAGGGGGGCTTCCCTGGTGGCGCAGTGGTTGAGAGTCCGCCTGCCGATGCAGGGGACATGGTTTCGTTCCCTGGTCTGGGAAGATCCCACATGCCGCAGAGTGGCTAAGCCCGTGAGCCATGGCCACTGAGCCTGTGCATACGGAGCCTGTGCTCCACAACGGGAGAGGCCCGCGTACCCCCCACCCCCAAAATAAATAAATAAATAAATAAAATAAAATAAAAAATAAAAATACATGGGTGTTTCGAATTATATTTCTATTGGTTGGGGCTGGTCTTGACAGCATTGGAAAGGTCTAGGAGCAATTCTCACTAGATTTTCTCCTTCACTCTGTTTCTTCTAAAATTGTCAATTTGGACAAGGATGCTATGTCGTTTTGAAAGGTGCACACACCCTTCTCCACATGCTTCTTGTTTTTCCCATGAAATTATAAATGTCTTGTGTAGCTTTAAGTTGTAGAGTCAACAAACCCATAACGGGTGACAACTGTTGTGTTTGGTATGGTGCTGGGTTCAGGGATTGCAACATTGAACAAGACCTGGCTGTGTCCCATGGAACCTGCTGTCTAGAGATAAGGCAGGTAAGTACCCAGCTGCTGGAATCAAATTTGGGAAGTGCTGTGGATTCAGAAGGATGGATATTTAATTGAATCACTTGTTTCTATATTCTTCCTGGTTCTACTCAATCACTTTGTATATAATTTGGTTTTAGCACACAAATAAAAGATAGTCATTGTAAAAAAAGAGGAAGAAAGAAGAGAAAATAAAAGAAAAGGAAGGAAGGAAAGAAGGAAGGAAGGAAATACCGATGAAGCAGAAAACACAAAACTCACCATTGCCACTGTTAGCATTTCCAGGAATAAGTCTTTCAAGTGTCAGAACTCAAACTCAAATTAGGCATCACAGTAAAGGGAATTTGTGACTTCTCAACAGCTGGATCCAGAGATTCAAGCAATTATTAACTGTCTACCTATCTGTCCCTTTCTCTCTGACTTTCGTTTGTGCTGTCATCTGTGCTGGCTTCATTCCCAGGCTGACTTTCTGCTTATTCTGGAAAGAAGGACTCTGGCAGCCCAGACTTATATGATCCTTTGTGCCTGAAATGTCCGTAGAAGAGAGAGAGAGAGAGAGAGAGAGAGAGAGAGAGAGAGAAGAGGGGGGAAGTAGAGAGGTGGAGAGGGGGAGGGAAAGGAGGGGGGAGGGAGGTGAGGAGAGGGGAAGGGAGGGAAGCAAAGAGGGAAGAAAAGGGAAGGGTGAAAGAAAGCACTGGGTCAATCACTGTGTTAAGAAAGACTAATCCAACTGGTCTACCCAACAAAATCCACGGATGGAGAACAGGGAAGGAATGGTTTCCCAGAAAGGCAGAAAGAAAGGATCCGTTTGTCTGTCTACTACCTGCCCACCTACTTACCAGCCTACTTATATATCTGGCATAATAAACTATCTGGGGGCATGAAGGAGATAGGAAAGTGCCTAAGTACTTTTTTTTTTTTTGAGATTAAGTACTTCTTAACAATGCAGGTTCATTTTACTGAAGGAAAGACCAAAGCCAAATTACTAGGAGAGATAGCCTTACCTCAATGTGATATTAGACTGTGCTTTTTCCAAGAAAAATATTATCATTCCCCTGGGTAAGGTATGCTGACCTCTTCTGAGTTGACATTTCTGGTATGGAAATCAGTTGCCGCTCTCTCTGGCGCAAAGACTGAATCGGATATAAAGACTCCATGTTCATTTCTGCTCACAGTAGGAAGGTCCATCTCTACCCCACCCTCACCCCTATCTAACCAAAGAGACCTCACTGATGTTTCAGCCAGGGCTGGAGGTGATGCTCGATTTTGCTGGATGCAGGAAAGACTGAGGAGCAGAGCACCCTCTGCTCTGGAGGGAGGAGTGTTGCATTTCCCAAGGGAGGGATTGGAGTGGGGTTGGGTGGTGGCCCTGATAAACTTGAGGAATGAGCTACAATGGAGAGGGGAGGTGAAATCTCAAGCGACTGTCCTGGAGGAAGAGAGTATTTTCAGAGGACACTCTTGTTGCAAAGACTGAAGTCTAGTAGGGCCTTCTGTGGTTCAAGGCAGCAAGGACATTAGATGACATTCCTGCTTTTATTCCTCCTACAATTTACTGTGGTTTCAAGATGGACCCGACCCTGCAGCCGCTACATTCTTACCAGGCTAGCCAAGGTCTGGGAAAGGTGAGGGCTGGATCTGCCTTTACTCTCTTTGGGGGAGCTGATGGAGAATGGCTGTCAGTCCTAAGAGAAAGAAAGTTTAGAGACACATGTGGCAACAATGGCTAAGAAGACGCTCTAGGTATGAGACAGTAAGAATGAACTCATTGATCCTGCACCCCTTTTCTGCGGAAAGAATTGTGAGCCATACCTTTGGGACGAAAAAGGAAGAAGTTTTGACATTTTCATGTATGATACATGTCACCTGGAAATATCAGTATCTCCCCTGTGGATGCTTGTCCAGCACAGAGCACATCTGTAGTCACTGGGGTTTAGTTCATGCTTTATAAAAAGTGACTAGTTTCTAACAGAGAGGAGCAAGGGTGGCAGATACTGAAACTTGAGTGTCCTGAATACCTATGGATCTCAGACCCTATGAGGGTGCTTCACGCGCTGTCTGCTTGGCACCTAGCACACCTCTTTTGGTCTATGCTAGGATTCTTCTGGCACCAGATAAAATAAAGACAACACATAGTTTAGGCTGCACAAAGGTCAAAAGGACACACATAAATAACGGGTACACATATCAAATAAAGAGCAACCTTTGCCTCTAAAACTGATATACCACCTGTTAATCTGATCATGTAGAACATGCTTCTTAGACTAACATTGAACATGATAAAACTTGATTTACAGAACAATGTACTTTGTAAAATAAATGATTGCAAAACCTTTTGAATGTAGAAAGCCTTATATGGATGTTTAATGATCCTGGCAATTATTTTACAACTTAATTGTGGGAAAATGAAAGGAATAGAGTGGCTTAACGAATTCAAAAATTTATCAGACTGTGTGTTATGAGGGAGATAAAAGGAGAGTTTGTAGTTTAATGTCACGTTCTGTGAACGTGAAACCTATAATGAGTTCTCAGCATTTTAAAAACTGGTCAGGGTGTCCTTAGAAGGAAAGATTTTGATTGTGCAATTAGCTTTAAGTGAATTATATTTTACATTCTGTAAGAATAATCTTTTAAAGAAACAACAAATGCTATGGGCTGGCATGGCATAGAGGTGGGAGAGCTGATGAAATATTTACATGGAGAAGACTTGTGACTCTTTCTATGTGAGCAGAATCTCGAAACCTGCTCCAGACTTAGCCCTGAGCACAGCTGAAATTGGGTGGGTTTCCTTTTTCAAAAAATTTATATATTGCAATAACATGATATTAACATAGGCTTTAGAGTGGACTTACGAAAGGCAGTAATGCATGCTGTACATTTTGTTGAGGATTACAAAACATTAAACATTCGTCCCATCCATAGAATTTTCCCTGATGGTCCTGAGAGCCGCATGGTGTGAGTTGAATGCAAATGGATATTGGAGTTTTATTGTATTTGGCTACCAAGTCTATTAAAGAAATAGTTAACCATGCCTGTTCATTAGATGTGCTCTTGGCCTTGGGATTTTTATGCCTTTGGTCCTTGGCTACAATAGCTCATATATAGTAAACAGAGATTAAAGTTGTTTCCTATCATGAGATGAATAATATTTAACACAAGTATTCAATGTATCTGACTAGTAACCTTTGATCAAATCACTGAAATAATTTGATTTTTAAAATCAGTTTTCATCCTGCTTTAACGTGAATTGATTCATTGGCTCCAACTCAAGGTTTGAAATCGGCATTTAGGCATATGTGGCTGCCTAGCCTGTAAGAACAGTCAACGCCCAAACAATCTTTCATATTTGCAGTTCAGATTTACTCTCTCACAATCATTTTGCAACCCATCTGCATAGGGTTTACACCTTTGAGGTATAATCCCAAGTCATTTATCACTTTTTCTGTACACTAAAATTAAATGGCTTAATTCTCAGGGGATTAGTTGAGAAAACATTTGCTGTCTCGGCCAAGCCTCTATAATCTATATTTCTCACAGTTGTTAAAATGTCAAATTGAAAGAGGGGCAAGCACAGCAACAATAAAGTTCAAACAGTGTAAACTATATTCTCTCCAGTTATTGCAATTTTTTATCGGTCTCATTGATCCTGGATAATAAATGCATGTTGCTATAAATTTCAGAAACTCAAGAAGATTTGAAGAGAATCAATGTTATGAAAAACAGTGTCACGAAAAAGAGGATTTTGCTGGCAAGTTTAAGAGCTGGCTCTTTCTGGGAGGAAAAAAAATGCCGGGCTTGTGTTTTCCCACAGATCTTTGAGGATTTCCAAACTTTTAAAATCGAGTCTCTCGGGACTTCCCTGGTGGCGCGGTGGTTAAGAATCTGCCTGCCAATGCCGGAGACACGGGTTCGGTCCCTGGTCTGGGAAGATCCCACATGCCGCGGAACAACTAAGCCCGTGTGCCACAACTACTGAGCCTGCACTCTAGAGTCTGCGAGCCACAACTACTGAAGCCCGCATGCCTAGAGCCCATGCTCCACAGCAAGAGAAGCCACCGCAATGAGAACCCCCTCTTGCTGCAACTAGAGAAAGCCTGCACACAGCAATGAAGACGCAACACAGCCAAAGAAAAACCACCACCACCACCAACAAAAAAACAAGCCTCTCTTAGAAGTATGTTTGAAATAAATGAATATCTGTAGTTAGCAGCACAATTAACAAATTAATGACCTCACTTTCCATCTATCCTTGAATTCTAATTGCTAATTGTTGTTGGTTAATCTAAGTAAAGCCTCAGGCCTTTACTGGAAGTGTTAGCATCTGAAAGCATTGGCTGCCTCAATTTCCTCAACTAACACTCCAGGCTTGTGAAATTTAAACATACTTGTAAAATCTAGGCAACTATTGATGTCCATCAATAACCTGTAATCAAGGTGTGGACCTATTAGAAAAACAAATGAGCAGCCTTTGGAATTAAAAGGTAAATATAAGAATTCATGGATATGCTAATTGCTCTTTCATGTTACAGCTGTTCAGATTTGGCCCCAGCAAAGTTTCTTTCTTGCAAGAGCAACTGTATGAGTGTGTGTGTGTGTGTTTGCACATGCACACATGTACACATGTACATAATTACCTCTATGGGGAAATTCAGTCTTTTAAAGAGTTGTGAAAAAGAACTGTGTTAACAGCTTTCCTTTTACCTGCAATATTTGCATAGACTGAGTCGTTTCCCACCCTTATTTAAAAAGCCTTCTTCCTTCTTCCTTCTTAGTCATTTCTTTCTCTTCTCTCTGACATGACCTTGAACACCCAGGCATTTCCCCACGTGGCTCATCTGCCCGCACTGGAGCTAGTTTCCTCCTAGCTTGGCCCCATGTGTCCTGACAAGGGCCGCGTCTGGGTGACAGCCAACGGCAGGACAGCTGTGGCCTGTTGAGCAGTGGTGGGGTCATCCCCAGCAGGGAGGACAGAACTGCTTTAGGGATATCCTGTTGGTTGACAGAGAAACAATCACCCAGGATGGCCAGCCAGCAGGAGGCCCCGTGTTTCTCTTTCACCAGATACCAGTCTTGAACCAGCTGTATCTGGAAAAGGCTGAATTGCAAAGTGTAGCTGACTTGAAAGGGCAGCCATGAAGTTGCAGGACACCATACATAGCAAGATTTGATTGCTTAAAGGTACACAAGCAGTTAGGTTTTCCATGTCTACAAAATGCATGTAGATACACCAAACTGTGGCCAGAGCTTGGGGACAGCCACTGTAGTAGGTACTGAAGACAAAGATCAATCTCCTGTCCTACCAGGACTCTACAGACTAGAGGCGAAGGAAGTGACGTGGATAAGGCTGGGATAGAGGGATGTGCCGGCTGCCAATGGGGCATCCCCTTCTCCTGGTCTAGAGTTGCTTCTCTTTGTTTATGGGTGTGTGGTGTGTTCACAGTAGGCACTGGGATTGCGTGACGATGGACTGGATGTGACAGAGCAGAGACTGGGGGCAGGAAGACCAGTCAGAGGTTACCACAAGAGTCTGAAAGTTGATGAGGACCTCCTCTGGGTGAGCTTGGTGGAAAAAAAAGAAAATGTTAGATACATATGTTTTACACAAACACACACACATGCAGGATTTTTTTCACAAACATGAATTCTTTGGAAACACAAACTAGATAGCCCACAGTGATTTTCTAGGGTCTAAAGCTGATGTAACACTGGTTCCTTCTTTAAGAAAAGAAAAATTCAAAACATGGTTAGGAAGGTGAATACTTATTGTGAATGAGAAAAAACTTTTTAATTTGGCAAGTACCACAAACATGACAAAATTTAGATATACAACGTTATTTTTATTAACTAACTGCCTGGCACTTTTTTTTTTAACATCTTTATTGGAGTATAATTGCTTTACAATGGTGTGTTACTTTTTTGTTTTATAACAACGTGAATCAGCTATACATATACATATATGCCCATATCTCCTCCCTCTTGTGTCTCCCTCCCACCCTCCCTATCCCACCCCTCTAGGTGGTCACAAAGCACAGAGCTGATCTCTATGTGCTATACGGCTGCTTCCCATTAGCTATCTATTTTACATTTGGTAGTGTACATATGTCCATGCCACTCTCTCACTTCGTCCCAGCTTCCCCTTCCCCCTCCCTGTGTCCTCAAGTCAATTCTCTACGTCTGCGTCTTTATTCCTGTCCTGTCCCTAAGCTCTTTAGAACCTTTTTTTTTTTTAGATTCCATATATATGTGTTAGCATACGGTATTTGTTTTTCTCTTTCTGACTTTCTTCACTCTGTATGACAGATTCTAGGTCCATCCACCTCACTACAAATAACTCAATTTCGTTTCTTTTTATGGCTGAGTAATATTTCATTGTATATATGTGCCACATCTTCTTTATCCATTCATCTGTCGATGGACACTTAGGTTGCTTCCATGTCCTGGCTATTGTAAATAGAGCTGCAGTGAACATTGTGGTACATGACTCTTGTTGAATTATGGTTTTCTCAGGGTATATGCCCAGTAGTGGGATTGCTGGGTCATATGGTAGTTCTATTTTTAGTTTTTTAAGGAACCTCCATACTGTTCTCCATAGTGGCTGTAGCAATTTACATTCCACCAACAGTGCAAGAGGGTTCCCTTTTCTCCACACCCTCTCCAGCATTTATTGTTTGTAGATTTTTTGATGATGGCCATTCTGACTGGTGTGAGGTGATACCTCACTGATTAGTGATGTTGAGCATACTTTCATGTGTTTGTTGGCAATCTGTATATCTTCTTTGGAGAAATGTCTATTTAGGTCTTCTGCCCATTTTTGGATTGGGTTGTTTGTTTTTTTGATATTGAGCTGCATAAGCTGCTTGTAAATTTTGGAGATTAATCCTTTGTCAGTTGCTTCATTTGCAAATATTTTTTCCATTCTGAGGACTATCTTTTTGTCTTGTTTATGTTTTCCTTTGATGTGCAAAAGTTTCATTAGGTCCCATTTGTTTATTTTTTTTTATTTCCATTTCTCTAGGAGGTGGGTCTAAAAGGATCTTGCTGTGATTTATGTCATAGAGTGTTCTGCCTATGATTTCCTCTAAGAGTTTTATAGTGTCTGGTGTTAACATTTAGGTCTTTAATCCATTTTGAGTTTATTTTTGCTGACACACTTTTGTAATACTTTTTTTTCTACATCTTTTTGGCTTCATATTTTTTGATCACCTTGTCATAGTACAATATTTTTGGAATATTATTTTCTGGACAGAGGTTGGAAAGATAATCTAGTCTTTTAGCATGCTAGATGCAAACATGTCTTTTGTTATTGATGAAACGGATAAAATCTATAATTTTACTGCTATAGAACTATACCCTACAAACACAGGAATTCTGATAAGTTCTCTTGTGCAATTCTCATCAAAAAAAAAAAAAAAAAAAAAGAAAAAATGAAGGAATTCCCTGGCAGTCCAGTGGTTAAGACTCCGCACTCTCACTGCCTAGGGCCTGGGTTCAATCCCTGGTCAGGGAACTAAGATCCCACAAGCTGAGTGGCATGGCCAAAAAATATTGGTTTAAATAAAGGAAAAATGTATGGCGAGCGCATAATCATACTTGCTCCTTCTTTGAGTATATTCTGACAAGAATTGTCTCTTTTTAACTAAATGTTGATGAGAATCCAATCCTCCATTTATAATCTTACATGTCTGATGACTAGAAGAATTTCACAGAATAGCTTTGGCTTCTTGTAAACCTTGCCCTTTCTCTACCACCCATAAACTTAGAACATCTTTGGACACATTCCCATTTTCGTAGAGCAAAACAACCTTTGGTCTTGCTCCTTTGTATCACAACACAGGGTGAGTAAGTGCCATGGATCTTAGGGGCATTATTTCCACACAGAGGGAAAGGGCTGCAAACCAAATAAAGATATCCACCAAATCCAAACTAAATATAACCTCTATTCAATTCCCCCTTAGCCCAGAGTTTCTCAACCATGGCGCTATTGACATTTTGGACTGGGTAATTCTTTGTTGTGTGGGCCTGTCCTGTGCATTGTAGGATGTTTATCAGTATCCTTGGCCTTTATTCCCCAGATGCTAATAATATGCAACCAGTGATGACAACCAAAAAAGGTCTCTCGGCATTTCCAAATGTCCCTTAAGAGCAAAATCACTCCCACTTCTGTCATCATTGAGAACCAATGCCTTGGATAGATTCCCCCAAATACCTATGGCCATTCCAACACTATCTAGCAAGAGAGGACTGTGATAAAGCAGAAGTTGCTGTGGAAAGGTGACAACAGTCTTTCCCAATTGCAGTTAAAGTATTTTACTTGCAGATTTCACAAAAACATGGAAAGGCATCGCTGGCTACTCCCCAGGGCCTGGGGAGAAACTTGGAAAAGGGTTTTTCTGCCTCTGGAGTAAAAAATGTGTCAACACAATGACAATGTTGTGACATTTGTAGTTAGTGCCATGGTCCAGGACTGGGTGATTCTTGTCTTGAAAGAGACAAATTTTCATGCAAATCCATTATTTTGTCCAAAGGACCTAATCTCTCATGGACCAATCCTTTGCGAAAAACACTGAAATGACCTCAAAATTCACATAAACTTCTTGACCCGACAGGAAAATTTAAAATCCCCAAATTTCTTGAGACTGGTTGGCAACGCAAACTACTTCTTAGGATAAAGAGCAGTAGACATTATATACCCTGGCTCTTACCCCTCAACATGAGTTATTCTTTTAATGAGATCTCATTTATTAAATTCTGCCCACCAAGAAATAAAAATTCTACCATTCTGTTAACCTATCAATTTCATTTTTTCCACTTATTCCTTGTAAATTTTTTCTTTAGAATATCACTTTTCTACTCTGATAAAAATGTCTTATGATTCTATTTAATGAAGCATCCCATTTGGATGGAACTGGCTGTTCAGAAAAGTGGTGAATAAACATCCAGTGTTTTCTGCATACTTTAAATCTCTGGTTTATCTTTTCCCCTGGTTTCTGGGGGGCATAGCCCTTGTGTTTTCTCTTCTGATGCACAAATATCACATCCTTTTCTTTTCAGTTCACCTGTGATAAATTTGAGGGTTTCAAAATGAGTGTTTATTTACAAGAAAATGCGCCCCATGCACCCAAAATATAACAAAGTTGAGTTTAACCAAATATCTATACAGAGGTCTATGAGAGTAATTAAGATGTAGCCATGGATTGAATAAATTGCTTTCTGTTGCCTCAACTCTAGGGAAACCCATCCCAAATTACCCCCTTTTAGTCTTTAGATATTTCTAACTCTTTCCTATTCCTCTTGTCCCCTTCTTATGAGCAAGAGTCAAATTCTTATTGAATTCTGAGCCTAATTAGAAAAGAAAGAGAAGTGTATTTTTTTGCATGCTTTAATCACATTGCTTTTATTTTCTTTCATCACTCTGCTTCTTTTTCTTTCCTTTCCCACATGTTGCTTTGATCAGGGTATTTTTTATGGTTCTTCTTTCCCATAATCCCTTCTCAACCAGGATGACTGCTTAGCCCAGCACAGGAGCTTCTCTCCTGTGAGCCTTCCCTCTCATCAAGATCAACAGAAGAAGTGTATTTTGAGTCACATAATAATTTTCGTTTGGGGGCATACAATTTTCCCTGCATAACTTATGAATTCAGGAGGCATCGAGTCTGTCTCATATGAGTCTAGAAAAGTACTTTCTTCCCTATTTTAGCCAATCTCCATCTGAGACAATTATCCTTTTTGCCTTGAGATGAGCCCATCTTTGCTTAAGAGGTCTTCATCCTCAAAGATCATGCCATCACTAAGGAATTTTAAGCGTTCTGCTAGAGACTACTTGAAGAGACACATGCTCATTTCCACAGTGCACCTGTTCCTACGGTGGCCTTCCTCTCCACTCAGCTCAGTGAAGAGCACCACCAAAGCACTGACCCTCTATCCTGCTTCTTCAGGACAGCAAAAATAGCTTGTATGTAGTGAGGGTTTATCAAGAGCCCAAACTGTCTTGACCATATTTACGTGCATTATCCCATTTCATTCATAGAGCCGCCCTGTGGGGTAGGCAGAAGACCAAAATGAGGCTTAGATGAAGGCATTTGCCCAAGTCTACCCAGTTAGAACACTGTAGAGCCAAAATTCAAGCCCAGGCCATTTAACTTCAGGGTCTGAAGGCTTAACTTTCATTATGAACACTGTGACTTGAAATGATTTCTGTGTGAGATCAATCCATACGGAGGTAAACAGGTTATGATAATTGGACTAGAAAGGCCTCGATACATTCCCTATTACCACATGACAGGCCACAGCACCTCACTAGGACGTCTTCAATATAAATTACTCAATGGCAGTTCCAAGATGAAACACAGTAGAGAGTAACATATCACAGAGTTTTAAAACTGGGAGGAATTGATTAGGTCATCTATATGACATACACACACACATTTCTACATGACATATAGACATACGTATGTATGTATTCTGGAGTATCAAAGATTCTTGACTCAAGAATATACTCGATCAGATGTGAATAACATTCTTTGGAGGTGACATTTCCCTGATAAGACACTTAAAGGATGCTCTCAATTTTGCACACTAAGAATCATTTGGAGATTAGTGTATGTACGTGTGAGTGCATGCACACTTCCAAAAGTCTAGTTCTTTTTCTTGCTACTGTGGTACCATCCTCACAAACCTATGATTCACAACAGGAATGCAGCTTGGAACTTCTGCTATGTAAGCAGCTGCGGATACTTCAAATACCATTGTACATGTGATCCAGGACTTGCTATAAATTTGCCCCTAAAAATAAAGTAACAAGTGACTGAGCAGCAATAGGAATTAATCACTGCAGTGTGTGAATGGAATGCACTAGGCTCTACCTCAAAATCCTTTTATAAAAAGATTGATATAATTAAAACCCCAAGGAAATACCCAAGGATGTTATATTTGACTAAATGTGCTGCAAAATTTTGGAAAAAGGATTTTTTTTAAAAAAGGGGGAAGCATGGTAAAAAAGTGTTTCCACACCTTCTATATCAGTGGAAATGGGATGATATTATTACATTACTGAAGAATTTACCCTACAAAGGAATTTAAATTGGATTCAATCTCTTGGTACACTGGGATTTTTTGAAGGCCAAGGGGATAATCAAGCTTCTCAATTAAGTTGTTTGCCATGACAGGAAATAACTTCACAGTTAAAATTTCTACCATGATTTGTAGCAAAGATTACCGTGGTGATTCAGAAATATGAATAAAAAATCCAGGCATCTCAAGCTTGCAAAATTAGATGTGAATGAATTCTTTAAAAAGCAATAAACCAACCAAACAAAGAAAAAACAAAGAATATGACTTAAGGAGATCTGTCTTTTTCCAACGACTGTAACACATTCAGTATCCATCCAGCATCCCCTGCCCTTCTTACTCTTAACACCCCCTCAAACAGAAGGAGAAGGAGAAGAATAAAGAAAGAGAGAGGGAGAGAGCGAGCGAGGGCAGCATGAGGGAGGGAGGGAGGGAGGAAGGAAGGAAGGAAGGAGGGAAGAAAACACTAACTAGAAGAAGAAGAAGAAAGAAAGAAATAACACCAACCAGGACGTTTTAAAAGGTCACTAAACACATGGTTCAGAAAGGCCTCTCTGAGTTGGAGTACACCATAGGTAATAAAGTGTTTGGGCCATTTGAAAGAAAATTTGATTGAAGATCAATTGTTGGACATGAGGAAAGTGAAATAGATTTCTTAAAGCCACTTGAATTACCAAAGATGAAAGGTTAAAAGCTTTAAAGACCAAAAACTACATTAGCAGCTGAACAGTAAATACCATCAACAGAGACACAGAAGAATTATCAAAACAAATATTAAATGAAGAGGGAAAAAAAGAATTCATTTCAGATGCCAAACAAATTTTCTTCTCTTTGTATTCTAAAATTGATTTTGCAGTTTTAGAGGGAAGTACTTATGGGTAATTTCTGTTTAATGCTTTCTAAAAAATATATAAAATCACTCTTCACTTCAAAAGGACAGGGATCAGAACAGGTAGGTTTTCTCGGACAGCTTTGCCACTGCTCTACACTGGGTTAGGAGCTGTGAATGTTTCTACAATGAAAGATGATGTATTGTGGTTTGTAGATTCCTTAATCTTACATGAATTAGGCTGAAAACCACACACTATAAGCTTAGTTTCCATGGCATTCTTGATTTCTAGAATAGTTGTGTTGTAGGGGGGAACTCCTATGATGTTGAAAAGCACAGATACTTATATCTTATTAAACTAACATTAAAAAGACATTTCCGGGTCATTGACCAATACTCCTTAAATACTGAACCTTAAAAAAGTTAACCATTATTGTTAGAGGCAATAATGCACTTTCCTGACTTCTTAAAGACGCAGTTGAACATAGTTTAACCTCTTTTTGATAATTCAGCGTCATCATTATAAACTTCATTTATTACTCTCAAAATAACTTGATACTATCATGGACTGAAGTATGTTTTCCCTTACATTAAAAATCATTTGACTGCTCCAGACAAAGATACTGCAAGAAAAAACAAAGAAAATAACCTACAAACTAATACACTGATACAAAAATCCTCTCAGAATACTAGAAACCAAATTCAACAGCACATTAAAATGATTATCATGATGACCAAGTGGATTTATCCCTAGGATGCAAGGATGGTTCAATGTGAAAATGAATCAGTGTGATACACCACATTAAGAGAATTAAGAAGGACAAAATCACATGATCATCTCAATTGTTGCAGAGAAAGCATTTGATAAAATTCTGCACTCTTTCATGATAAAACACTCAACCAACTAGGAATAGAAGGATATTACCTCAATAGAATAAAGGTCACATGTGATGCTAACATTATACTCAGTGGTGAAAAACTGAAAACTTCCCTCTAATGTCAGGAACAAGGCAAGGATGCCTACTTTTACCACTTACCAATGACGTTATTTGCAGAAATAGGGAAAAATTCAAAATCTCAAAGAACTGGGAATAGTCAAGACAATATTGAGAGAGAAGAACAAAGCTGAAGGCCTCACAGTTCTTGATTTCAGAACATGTAACAAAGCTGTAGTAATCTAAACAGTATGGTACTGGCATAAAGGAAGACCTAGAGGACTCCAAGTTTCTGGAAAATGCGAGCAAACATCTTATTGTTAGGTTATGTGCTGCTTAGAGGTCGTACAAATCTTCAAATGACCTTGATTAGTGAAGAGGTTTGGCGTGAGAGGGAAAGAGTGTGTCTTTTATACCATCCTGAAGTGAAAGTTTAGCATTTACATTTCTGAACTTCATCACTGCAGTAGATTCTCTCCAGGCCAACAACAAAACCTGACTGAATATTAGGTGTATGTATGAGATATAAAACCATTGGCAAGGAATAGTAAGGCAAAAGGAAGCTATGCTGTGTGGCTGACAGGGTCTTCGTGCTCTGGCCGGGTGTCAGGCCTGGGCCTCTGAGGCAGGAGAGCCAAGTTCAGGACATTGGACCACCAGAAACCTCCCAGCCTCATGTAATATTTTTTGGCAAGAGCTCTCCCAGAGATCTCCATCTCAAAGCTAAGACCCAGCTCCACTCAAAAACCAGCAAGCTCCAGTGCTGGACACCCCATGACACAACTAGCAAGACAGGAACACAAACCCACCCATTAGCAGAGAGGATGCCTAAAATCATAATAAGGTCACAGACACCCCAAAACACACCACCACACGTGGACCTTCCCACCAGAAAGACAAGACCCATCCTCCACCAGAACACAGGCACTACTCCCCTCCACCAGGAAGCCTACACAACCCACTGAACCAACATTATCCACTGGGGCAGACACCAAAAACAACAGGAACTGTGAACCTGCAGCCTGCAAAAAGGAGACCCCAAACACAGTAAGTTAAGCAAAATGAGAAGACAGAGAAATATGCAGCAGATGAAGGAGCAAAGTAAAAACCCACCAGACCAAGAAATGAAGAGGAAATATGTAGTCTACCTGAAAAAGAATTCAGAGTAATGATAGTAAAGATGATCCAAAATCTTGGAAATAGGAGAGAGAAAATACAGGAAATGTTTAACAAAGACCTAGAAGAACTAAAGAGAAAACAAACAATCATGAACAACACAATAAATGAAATTAAGAATTCTCTAGAAGGAATCAATAGCAGAATAACTGAGGCAGAAGAATGGATAAGTGACCCAGAAGATAAAATAATGGAAATAACTACCACACAGCAGAATAAAGAAAAAAGAATGAAAAGAATTGAGGACAGTCTTAGAGATCTCTGGGATAAAATTTCCATACCAACATTCAAATTATAGAGGTCCCAGAAGAAGGAGAGACAAAGAAAGGGACTGAGAAAATATTTGAAGAGATTATAGTTGAAAACTTCCCTAATAAGGGAAAGGAAATAGTCCATCAAGCCCAGGAAGTACAGAGAGTCCCATCAGGATAAATCCAAGAAGGAGAATGCCAAGACACATATTAATCAAACTATCAAAAATTAAATACAGGGACTTCCCTGGTGGCACAGTTGTTGAGAATCTGCCTGCCAATGCAGGGGACTCGGGTTCAATCCCTGGTCTGGGAAGATCCCACATGTGGTGGAGCAACTAATCCCATGTACCACAACTCCTGAGCCTGTGCTCTAGAGACTGAGAGCCACAACTACTGAAGCTTGTGCAACCTAGAGCCCACACGCTGCAACTACTGAAGCCCTCATGCCTAGAGCCCAAGCTCTGCAAGAAGAGAAGCCACCGCAATGAGAGCTCTGTGCACAGCAGTGAAGAGTAGCCCCTGCTCACTGCAACTAGAGAAAACCTGCACACAGCAATGAAGACCCAACACAGCCAAAAATAAATGAATTAATTAATTAAAAAAATTAAATAGAAAGAAAAAATATTAAAAGCAGCAAGGGAAAGCAACAAATAACATACAAGGAATCCCCATAAGGTTAACAGCTGATTTTTCAGCAAAAACTCTGCAAGCCAGAAGGGAGTGGCAGGACATATATAAAGTGATGAAAGGGAAAAACCTACAGCCAAGATTATTCTCCCCAGCAAGGATCTCATTCAGATTCGACAGAGAAATTAAAACTTTTAAAGACAAGAAAAAGCTAAGAGAATTCAGCACCACCAAACCAGCTCTACAACAAATGCTAAAGGAACTTCTCTAGGCAGGAAACACAAGAGAAGGAAAAGGCCTACAAAAACAAACCGAAAACAATTAAGAAAATGGTAATAGGAACATACATATTGATAATAACCTTAAATGTAAATGGATTAAATGCTCCAACCGAAAGACATAGATTGGCTGAATGGATACCAAAACAAGACCTGTATATATGCTGTCTACAAGAAACCCACTTCAGACCTAGGGACACATACAGATGGAAAGTGAGGGGATGGAAAAAGATATTCCATGCAAATTGGAAACCAAAAGAAAGGTGGAGTAGCAATTCTCATATCAGACAAAATAGACTTTAAAACAAAGACTATTACAAGAGACAAAGAAGGACACTACATAATTATCAAGGGATCAATCCAGGAAGAAGATATAACAATTGTAATATCTATGCACCCAACATAGGAACACCTCAATACATAAGGCAAATACTAACAGCCGTAAAAGGGGAAATCGACAGTAACACAATCATAGGGAACTTTAACACCCTACTTTCACCAATGGACAGATCATCCAAAATGAAAATAAATAAGGAAACACAAGCATTAAATGATACATTAAACAAGGTGGACTTGATTGATATTTATAGGACATTCCATCCAAAAACAACAGAATACACATTCTTCTCAAGTGATCATGGAACATTCTCCAGGATAGATCATATCTTGGGTCACAGATCAAGGCTTGGTAAATTTAAGAAAATTGAAATCATATCAAGTATCTTTTCTGACCACAGCGCTATTAGACTAGATATCAGTTAAAGGAAAAAAACTGTAAAAAATACAAACACATGGAGACTAAACAATACATGACTAAAAAACCAAGAGATCACTGAAGAAATCAAAGAGGAAATCAAAAAATACCTACAAACAAATGACAATGAAAACACGATGACCCAAAACCTATGGGATGCAGCAAAAGCAGAGGGAAGTTTACAGCAATACAATCCTATTTCAAGAAACAAGAAAAATCTCAAATAAACAATGTAAACTTACACCTAAAGCAATTAGAGAAAGAAGAACAAAGAAACCTCAAAGTCAGCAGAAGAAAAGAAATCATAAAGATCAGAAAAAGAAATGAATGAAATGATTGCAAAGATCAATAAAACTGAAAGCTTGCTCTTTGAGAAGATAAACAAAATTGATAAACCATTAGCCAGACTCATCAAGAAATAAAGGGAGAAGACTCAAATTAACAGAATTAGAAATGAAAAAGCAGAAGTAACAACTGACACTGCACAAATACAAAGGATCATGAGAGATTACTACAAGTAACTATATGCCAATAAAATGGATAACCTGGAAGAAATGGACAAATTGTTAGGAAAGCACAACCTTCCAAGACTGAACCAGGAAGAAATAGAAAATATAAACAGACCAATCACAAGCACTGAAATTGAAACTGTGTTTAAAAATCTTCCAACAAACAAAAGTCCAGGACCAGATGGCTTCATAGGCGAATACTATCAAACATTTAGAGAAGAGCTAATACCTATCCTTCTCAAACTCTTCCAAAATGTAGCAGAGGAAGGAACACTCCCAAACTCATTCTACAAGTCCACAATCACCCTGAAACCAAAACCAGGCAAAGATGTCACAAAGAAAGAAACTACAGGCCAATATCACTGATGAACATAGATGCAAAAATACTCAACAAAATACTAGCAAACAGAATCCAACAGCACATTAAAAGCATCATACACTATGATCAAGTGGGATTTATCCCAGGAATGCAAGGATTCTTCAATATATGCAAATCAATCAATCTGATACACCATATTAACAAATTGAAAGATAAAAACCATATGATCATCTCAATAGATGCACAAAAAGCTTTTGACAAAATTCAACATCCATTTATGATAAAAACTCTCCAGAAAGTAGGCATAGAGGGAACTTACTTCAACATAATAAAGGCCATATATGACAAACCCACAGCCAACATCATTCTCAATGGTGAAAAACTGAAACCATTTCCTCTAAGATCAGGAAAAAGACAAGGTTGCCCACACTCACTGCTATTATTCAACATAGTTTTGGAATTTTTAGCCACAGCAATCAGAGAAGAAAAAGAAAGAAAAGGAATCCAAATTGGAAAAGAAGAAGTAAACCTGTCACTGTTTGCAGATGACATGATACTATACATAGAGAATCCTAAAGATGCTACTAGAAAACCACTAGATCTAATCAATGAATTTGGTAAAGCAGCAGAATACAAAATTATGCATAGAAACCTCTTGCATTCCTATACACTAATGATGAAAAATCTGAAAGAGAAATTAAGGAGACACTCCCAGTTACCATTGCAACAAAAAGAATAAAATACTTAGGAATAGACATACCTAAGGAGGCAAAAGACCTGTATACAGAAATCTATAAGACACTGATGAAAGAAATTAAAGATGATACAAATAGATGGAGAGATATACCATGTTCTTGGATTGGAAGAATCAACGTTTTGAAAATGACTACACTACCCAAAGCAATCTACAGATTGAATGCAATCCCTTTCAAACTACCAATGGCATTTTTCACAGAACTAGAACAAAAAATTTCACAATTTGTATGGAAATACAAAAGGTCCTGAATAGCCAAAGCAATCTTCAGAAAGAAAAATGGAGCTGGGGGGCTTCCCTGGTGGTGCAGTGGTTGAGAGTCCACCTGCTGATGCAGGGGACACGGGTTCGTGCCCTGGTCCGGGAAGATCCCACATGCCGTGGAGCGGCTGGGCCCATGAGCCATGGCCACTGAGCCTGTGCGTCTGGAGCCTGTGCCCTGCAATGGGAGAGGCCACAACAGTGAGAGGCCCGTGTACCACAAAAAAAAAAAAAAAAAAGAAAAATGGAGCTGGAGGATTCAGGCTCCCTGACTTCAGAATATACTACAAAACTACAGTAATCAAGACAGTATGGTACTGGTACAAAAACAGAAATATAGATCAATGGAACAGGATAGAAAGCCCAGAGATAAACACACACACACACACATATGGTCACCTTGTCTTTGATAAAGGAGGCAAGAATATACAGTGGAGAAAAGACAGCCACTTCAATAAGTGGTGCTAGGAAAACTGGACAGCAACAGGTAAAAGAATGAAATTAGAACACTCCCTAACACCATACACAAGAATAAAATCAAAATGGATTAAAGACCTAAATGTAAGCCCAGACACTATCAAACTCTTAGAGGAAAACATAGGCAGAGCACTCTATGACATAAATCACAGCAAGATCCTTTTTGACCCACCTCCTAGAGAAATGGAAATAAAAATAAACAAATGGAAGCTAATGAAACTTAAACGCTTTTGCACGCAAAGGAAAACATAAAGAAGACAAAAAGACAACCCTCAGAATGGGAGAAAATAGTAGCAAATGAAGCAACTGACAAAGGATTAATTCCAAAATTTACAAGCAGCTCATGCAGCTCAATGTCAAAAAAACAAACAACCCAATCCAAAAATGGGCTGAAGACCTACATAGACATTTCTCCAAAGAAGATATACAGGTTGCCAACAGACACATGAAAGAATGCTCAACATCATTAATCATTAGAGGAATGCAAATCAAATCTACACTGCGATATCATCTCACCCCTGTCAGAATGGCCATCAACAAAAAATCTACTAACAATAAATGCTGGAGAGGGTGTGGGGAAAAGGGAACCCTCATAACTGTTGGTGGGAATGTAAATTGATACAGCCACTATGGAGAACAGTATGGAGGTTCCTTAAAAAACTAAAAATAAAACTACCATATGACCCAGCAATCCCACTACTGGGCATATACCCTGAGAAAACCATAATTCAAAAGGAGTCATGTACCACAATGTTCATTGCAGCACTATATACAATAGCCAGGACATGGAAGCAACCTAAGTGTCCATCGACAGATGAATGGATAAAGAAGATGTGGCACATATACACAATGGAATATTACTCAGCCATAAAAAGAAATGAAGTTGAGTTATTTGTAGTGAGGTGGATGGACCTAGAGTCTGTCATACAGAGTGAAGTAAGTCAGAAAGAGAAATACAAATACCATATGCTAACACATATATATGGAATCTAAAAAAAAAAAAATGTTCTAAAGAGCTTATGGGCAGGACAGGAATACAGATGCAGATGTAGAGAATTAACTTGAGGACACGGGGTTTGGGAAGGGTAAGCTGGGATGAAGTGAGAGAGTGGCATGGACATATATACACTACCAAATGTAAAATAGATAGCTAGTGGGAAGCAGCCATATAGCACATAGAGATCAGCTCTGTGCTTCGTGACCACCTAGAGGGGTGGGATAGGGAGAGTGGGGTGGAGGGAGATGCAAGAGATATGGGGACATATGTATACGTATAGCTCATTAGCTTTGTTATACAGCAGAAACTAACACAGCATTGTAAAGCAATTATACTCCAATAAATGTTTTTTAAAAAAAAGAATTCCTTCAGAAAATACAATTTGTTTCTTTACCTAAAACAAAAACAAACAAAATAAAAGATAGACATAGAGACCAACGGAACAGAGTCAAAAACCCAGAAATAAACTCTAGTGTGTATGGTTAAATGATCTTCCACAAGGGTGTCAGAACTACACAATGGTGAATGGTTTTGGGAAAACTGGACATCCCCATGCAAAGGCATACAGATGGACTCATCTTACACCATATAAAGAAATTAACTGAAAATGATTAAAGAAAGACCTAAACATAAGAACTGAAACTATAAAACTCCTAGCAAAAAAATAGGAGAAAATATTCATGATGTTGGAATGGGCAATGATTTCTTGGATATGACACCAAAAGTATAGTCAACAAAAATAAAAATAGACAAATGAGGCTATATCAAACTTAAAAACTTCTGCTTAACAAAGAAAACAATAAACAGAATTAAAAGGCAACCTATGAAATGGGGGAAAATATCTGCGTATCTTATATTGGATAAGGGGTTAATATCCATAATGTGTGAAGAACTA
The DNA here is from genome assembly GCF_005190385.1 of Monodon monoceros. Lineage (NCBI taxonomy): Eukaryota > Metazoa > Chordata > Mammalia > Artiodactyla > Monodontidae > Monodon > Monodon monoceros. The sequence continues at coordinate 31,880,546 of NW_021703785.1, read as the reverse complement.
CTGCAATCAGTAATAAAAGCAAATAACCCAATTAAAAAATGGGCAAAAGACTTGAATAGACATTTATCCAGAGAACATATACAAATGGACAATATGCATATGAAAAGATATTCAGCATCATTAATTATCAGGGAAATCCAAATCAAACCAGAATGAGATATTACCTCACACCTGTTAGGATGGCCACTCTCAGAAAACCAGAAATACCAAGTGTTGAGGATGTGGAGAAATGGGAACCCTTGCACATTGTTGGTGGGATTGTAAAACAGTGCAGCCTTTATGGAAAATGTATGGAGGTTACTAAAAAAATTAAAAATAGTGTTACCACATGATCTAGCAATCCTACGTCTGGTTACATATCCAAAAGAATTGAAAACAGGATCTCAAAGAGATATTTGCACACCCATATTCATTGCAGCATTATTCACAATAAGCAAGGTATAGAAGCAACCTAAATGTCCAACAACGCATTAATGGATGAATGGATACAGAAATTGTGGCATATATATATATATATATATATATATATATATATATATATACCCAATGGTACATTTTTCTGCCTTAAAAAAGAACGAAATTCTGGCATATGCTACAGCATGGATGAAACTTGAAGACATTATATTAAGTGAAATTAGCAAATTGCAAAAAGACAAATATTGCACAATTTTACTTATATGAGGTATTAGAAGTAATCAAATTCTTAGAAACACAAAGTAGAATGGTGATTGTCAGGGCCTGGGGGAAGGAGAAATGGTGCATTGCTGTTCAGTGGGTTAGAATTCAGTTATGCGAAATGAAGTTCTACAGATCTGTTATACAACAATGTGCATAGAGTTAACAATCCTCTACTGATATATTTTTGTAGTTCTCTTAGTTTCTAAAGTATAATTTCTGTTTCTTCTTAGTGTTGTCAGTTCTTATTTCTGGATGTTATAGATCTATATAGTTTCTAATCCTCCATCTTAAGTAGTAATGTTTGTGGTGAACATCTGAATATAACCCTATCTCTCTTACAAGTGCATGGGCTTTGTGTACAGCTGCTTGTTTCTCAGAGGCCTATTTCTCCACTTATTATTCATAAATATGTTTAAAAAAATTGTACACAGTGAGTTTCTTTTTAAATTACAGATATATAAGGGAAAAAACTACACAAAAGAAAGTCTTTCTTCCATTCTATTTCCTAGCCCCCATCTTCCTCATCAGAGCCAACCACTGTTTTGACAATCTAATATAAGCTTCCAATCTTATATAAGCTTTTAAGTTATATATGTGTGTACACATATATGTATATATATATATATATATGACTTAAAAACCACAAATGGAAGAATACTATAAAACTGCTCTGCACTTCATCACTAAACAATAGATGTTAGGGATTATTTTTAATGTCACATAATAAAAGATTTAGTGGATAAATCAAATTAATTTAATTGGTTTTCTACTGATGGATTTAAGGTTGTTTTCATATTTTTACTATCGCATACTCTAAGAATGCTATTTAAAAAAATGAAAGAAATCTCATAGGCAACTCAAATTCATAAAGCAAGTAATAGAAGCAGTGTGCAGTGTATAAGCCTATCATAAATCTAAGGCAGATAAATTAAAACAATTCACGCTTACCATAGGAGCTAAAACCTTTTGTACGAAGATGTTTACATGACATGGTACACCGTAGAATATGATGCCGGGTTGAGCACAGAGGATGACGGGTGACACCCCTAACACCTGTCCAGCATGATTGATCCAGGAACATAACAGCTATGGAACCATGTTTGTACATGAATGGGTATGTGAAAGTACAAATTATAAAAATGAACAGTAAAATGAGTGATACATACCTCTCCAAGTTCAAATACATGCACAAAAATGTTAGGGAAAGCTTCATTTGTAAGTTTGTGCAGGTTAAATGAACATGTCGGAGATGTTGAATGTGTTGAAATTTAACATTTAGCATTTTTTAGTGTGTATTCATTTTTATTATAGTTTAAAAGTATCTAAAGGAAATATAAGTTAAAAGAATAAAATCTCATTTCTCACTTCTCAGATTGGCAAATATGATAAAAGTTGAAATCAAGGTTTGGCAAGGACATGGGGAAATCAGCACTGACTTGTATTGTTTATGAGAACATACACTTGTAGAAATTCTGGAGAGAAATTTGGCAGTTTTAATACATTTCTTGGGACTTTTCCCAAACACGTACAAAAATATATATGTAAAATGGTTTTAATTATAACACTATATGTACTCACAAAAATTAGAAACTCTCTAAGTGTCTCAAACTGTGGGGATGTAAAAATAATTTACAATATGCATATACTTTAATATGTAGCTGATTAAAAGAGTGAATATATTTGTAGGTATTGATTGGAAATGTTTCCAAGATATTTCATTAAGCGATCAGGACAAGATAAAGAACAGTAGTGTATAAAATCCTCTTTTTGTGTATGAGTGATAAAAGTGATACATATCTGTGTGCACTCATCTGTATGAAAAATTTCACAGCAAACTATTGATACAATATACTTCTGGGACGTGGGTTGGGGGACCTGAAGTGAAAGACAGACTTACACTTCAAATTTTTCTTGTACTATTTCGTGAGTTTTATTCATAAATATGTATCTCCAAATATAAATTAAAATAAAAATATGGAAGCACTGTGGTGTTTTTACGAAATAAAATTTGAAAAACACTTTTCAAAGAACTCGATTTTAAAATAGAGTGGTGGAAATTCAGGGGATGCAATATTGCTTTTGGGTTCCTTGTTTTTCAAATCGGAAAGTTTTGAAATACATGAATTTCAAAAAATGCTCTTTCAAAGATTTTTTATGATATCATCAAGAAAGATGAAGATAAGAAGATTTAACTCCAGAAGAACCTAGAATGGCTGGGAATCAGCATTAGAGCTTCAGTGGGTGCGGGAAGAAATTTTGTAAGTGCTTTTGTGACCCCCAGCTCCCCACCAGAATCCCACAGAATCAGTTGGAGCAGTAAATTGCTAGCATATGGTGGAACACTCTCTCTCAGACTTGTAGCACCAATGTACAAATTTTGTACCTCTTTATAGTTGAGATGTAAAGAAAATCTCTATAATTTTAATTATTAATTTTCTTAGCTTAAAAAGACTTAAATTTTCTTTCTGTGAATTGTGAAAAAGCATGAACAACACAGATAGCTCAAGAAAAACAGAGAAGTAAAAAAAAATTCCACTGCCCAATGATAACTATACTTAATATTCTTATAGATTTCTCTTCCATGGTTTTTTGCTTGTTAACTCATTTAATTTGACCTTTTATATGGACGTGATCATCCTGTCTATACCATTTAATTTCCTGTTCAGACAGGCCAAGGGAGTGTTCTTTGGGAGCCTGCACTATAATAAAGATAGAAGAGGACCTGGATTATTATTATCATTAAACAGCTACAAGCAAAAAAAACAGTCATGAAACTTCTCAGGAAAATATGGTACCAGATCATTGAAGGTAGGTTTGGAGAGTCGGACTGACAGGGGAATATGGAGATGAAAATGAAATTCAGGGACCAAAAGGTTCTTGGTTTCCTAGATGTGACAACTTTCCAACTTGCAAGAAGCGAGACTGATCATTTGTTTCCTTGGTTCATGTGTTTGCAGACACAGCTCTTCTTGATCTGGCAGAGTCATTCCAGCGGGGAGAAGAACATCTGCTAAACCAGCCTTGGTAAAATCAGTCTAGGGACACTTTGACTTCAAATCACAGAGAATCCAATTTATAGTGGATTAAACAAATAACAGTTCAGTTTCCTCACCTGATCAGGCTCCTGTAGGTAAGCTGCTACCAGCTTTGATTCAATGGATGTATGATATAGGGGCTGGCGCTTTGTGATTCTTCATGATTGCTTCTGAGGTAGGAAAACAGCAAAGAGCAGAACCAGCTAAAAGTGCTTCCTTTTATCAGGACATCAGAAGCTATCTCAGAATCCCTATGTCTGTTTATTTCTCACTGGCCAAAATTATGTCAAATGGCACCCTGAGCTGCCAGAAAGGCTGGGAAGAAAGGTATTTCATTCACTACATTGCTACATCACACAAAATTGGGGTTCTTTTATGGAAGAAGTGGGAAATAGGCATCATGTAGAAAACTCACTTTGTCCGCCTCAGGGGACAAATGTTTTCCACTTCAAATTCCTTATTTCCAAGGTATACATAGAATGAATCTTTCCTTTGCTCACTGTCCCAGAGGTGGGTGTTGTAGAAGGTTGTTGAGAATGGGATTCCAGGTTGCACTGAGCAAGGAGACATGCCAGCTGGGGGCTATGAATGCTCTTGCCAACCAAGCATCATCTAGAAGTGTAACTCAATCTCAAGAGAGGCCATCCTCCACCTAGGGGAATGGCCACCTCATGTCCACCTGGAGCCCATGTGGAAAAAGCCCATTCATAGGCTTGACGATTCAAGACCATCATGGTGTCATATGCAGTATATGGGAAGTCAGTGGACATTTCCTTTCCCTCCATTTTAACCCAACTCCAGAGGGGCAAGCTCTGCGAAAAGGAGAGGGTGTGAGAGAAAACAGAATACATTCTTCACCCCTAGACTGTGGAAGCTGCAGAAGAGACTCCAACCAGGCAGGAGAATTGAGCTTTGGATTGCATCTGATGACATGAACTGGACTGAATCTTACAAACATAAATGAAACGGTATTGATAGATATGAGTACCTGATAACCTAGAATCAGGCTGAGATATTGTAAGGGAACTACTACTCAGTGGGAGAGGAAGATTTGACAAATTATAGCAATGGCAGCTGTTATGGTTTGAATCGTGTCTCCCCGCAAAAAAAGTTAAGTCTTAACCCTCAGTACCTGTGAATGTCACCTTATTTGGAAATGGAGTCTTTGCAGATGCAATTAAGTTTAAAGTCATACTGAATTAAGGTGAACCCTGGTCCAATATGGCTGGGATCCTTACAAGAAGAGGGAAAATTGGACCCGGAGAAGCACAGGGGGAATGCCATGTTAAGACAGAGGCAGAGACTAGAATGACTTAGGTGCAAGCAAAAAAAAAGTCAAGGATTGACAGCCACCATTACAAGCTAGTAAGAGACAAGGAAGGTTTCTATCCAGAGTCTCAGAGGGAACATAAGGCTGCTGACACCTTGATTTTGGACTTCTAGCCTCCAGAAATGTGAGAGAATAAATTTCGTGGTGTTAAGCCAACCCAGTTTGTGGTACTTTGTGATAGCCGCCCCAGGAAACTAATACAGCAGCCAACAGAGTAGAGGAAATAATGCTTTACATGTATACCCCTAATGATGTGAGACTGTTTATGAAACCAATAAGACATAACCAACTTTGATATGGATTGATACCTTTGTCACTATACTATTTTCAATGACTGTTTAATGCCTTCTTTCTAACCTGGGCTAAATAGAAAACATCCTTCAACTGCCTTGAATTTTTTCCTAAAGCAGAAACTTATTAGGCTGTTCTTGCTTAGAGACTGTATAGTGTTTTTGCTTTCATTGTTAAGCATTTTAATTAGGAGCACAGAGCTTACTAGAGAAGGCATTCATTGCTTCTCTAACTTTCTTAATATTATCTGAGTGAGGATATCTTTAACTCTGTCTCTTGTGTCTCCTCCTCTCTTTTTCCTGTGTCTCTTTTTGCAAGAAGAGGAAAAGTTTCTTTTCATGGGCTTGAAACACTGTCTTTTTACTCTATTGCAAAATTGTACATGAGGAAAAATTAAGGAGAAGCTCAGTTGCCCATGGTGGTCTTATTCTAAGATGCTTGGCTCTTGTGGGCGTGTCATTGGCCATTCTCCTATCTCATTAACTAGTCAACATATTTGCATATCTAGATGGGTAGGGAAGATAGGTAAGAAGCTAACATTTATGGAGGATTCAGGGTATTCACAGAGTAACTGTGCTACATATTTTATTTTATTTGAAGTTTACTGGCTTATCTCTTTTAGCATTTTGCAACTTGCCTCCCACTTCTTACACAACTTTAAAATTTACCCTAAACATTTTAAATCATATTTTAACACAATAGAACTTGTCAGTTTTAAGTTTACTATGATTTCCTCACATTTTTTTTTTACTTTAGAAAATACTAAAACAAATTTTAGGAAATCACATTGTGAGTTCCCTGAAAATGCTATTTTTAAAAAATAGAAATGATATGACAAATTCTTATATAATGACACTACAAATTTTTGGTTTAAAAATTTTTTAAGTGTAGACATATGACTTGCTTAAAGGTAGAATATTTATATAATTATGGCACATTAATTATACTAGGATATTACTTCATGTTCTAAAGTCTATGCCATGGAAATATATTTGTCATTTGAAGGATGTTTGAGATATTTATTACTGTAGACACATTTTTAATTGGCAAGTATAAAAACTACTTGTTAAAACTTTGAATTCTTACAAAATTCAAGTTAATATTTAACACATGAAACAAAGTAAGAAATAAAGAAACCCTTAATGCTGAAGTTCCACCATTAAAAAGTGCTTTAAAGTTTTCTGAACTTAATTTGAACCTTTATTTTCATTTAGGTGCCATTAAGGAATCTGAAAGGGGAGTGACAGAAACATTGTTTGAAATTTGCCTCTAAAACAACTTTAACCACTTTAACCCTTTGAATGCATGTCCCAGGCAGTATTAGGATGTAATAAACCCCAGAGAGAGTTAGGGGAGAGAATTACTTCTGGAGCCTCGTTCCATCTCACATTTCTTCTCTTCCTGTCTCACAAGAGTAATTTGAGGTGCACAGGTATCTTGGGGGACAGGATGAGTGGTGAGGCTGGTGACCAAGAGAAGGAATACGTGAGCTTTCTGCCCACTGGCTTTTTTCTTCTTCCCTTTTCCTCTTTGGGTTACTGACTCTGCCACCCAAGTCATGACCCTGGGGATGACTTTCATACTTCCTTCCCCCCACTTCTCCTCTTATCAATATCCAAGTCTGATGTTACCTCCTTCACATGTAAATTTTTCGCTTCCTCTTCATCCCTTGGAACTGTTCACAAGGACAGTGACAACAAGCTCTCCATCCAGACCTTCTCTCCAATCTACATTTCATGCTGATATTACGGAAATCTCCCCAAACCACAAATATGACTATGTTACTTACCTGCTTAAAAAAATTCTAGAGGGTTCTCAATGCCTTTAGGATAAATCATAATTCCTAGAGCTGGTCTTTAACTTCTGACCAAAATTTGCTTTCCACTTTGGGCCCCTTAAACCTCTACTCATAACCAGGGTCACTGAGTGTGGAGTGGTCACTGGTACGACTCTAGGGGACACTGTTCACAGACGATCTCTATGACCAATGTTCCCTCTACTTGAAATGCCTTTCCTCCCTCTGTTCTTTTAATACACAATCTTTCTTGAGTTTCTCGCAGTACTTCTCTTCTTTGTATGGGAAGGGAAGTACTAGGAGCTCTTCTTCCTCTGTGTCCCCTCTCCCTGTATGGATTTCTTTCATATAGTCTATAATTCAATAGTAACTATTTGTCTATATGCTTCTCTACTTCCTCTCCTCTCTGCCCCCCAATAAAGTGTAAGCCCCTAGAAAACGGGGGCTGTTTTATTTGTTTTTATATCCTGAGCACTTAGAACATTGCCTGGTACATAGACGTAATTAATATTTGGTATGAGTACAAGTGAATGAATGAATTCAATACAATTAACTTTGCCTTGGTGTGGGAACTCTAAGTTATCTCTTTAATTTTTCTCTATGTACATTTAGAGTGCGTTTCTTTCTATACTAGCTTTGGTCCCATCCTAACATCCTAACCTGTCCCTCCCAATTGTTTTCTAGTTGCTTTACCTGGTAGCTTCTGTCTCTAGCAGGACTTGGCTTTTTCCTGGAGCAAATATTAGCTCCCACCATACGCTATTTGCTCCTTTGGATCATGTGTCCCTTCCTTTGTGGAGATGACCAAGAGTTTACCATGGCTGTAGTGCAATTGGCAGTTGTCAGAATCAAAACTCATTAATAAAAAAACGATAATGCTTCAAAGTACATTACATTACTCCTTCAAAGTCCTTTGTGAACATTATCTTATTAATCATCCACAATAGCTCAGGGAAAGATAAACATTGCTGGTTATCTTACCTAGATCATATTTGGAAGGACCTTTTTTTTTTCTTGTTATTGTTTGATTATGCTATGAAATCTGGAGAGCAATTTTCATATTGGCTATTTGGATATAATTTGATATGCTGATGTAAAAAGTTCCCTGGATCGGTAAGGTGGTTTTTATTTTTATTTTAGATGTCTCACCCGGACTCTTGTCAAATTCTTTCCAGAGAGCTAAGCAAAGAATAACAAGCAAAAGACCTGATATTTCTGCTCAAGGATTGAAATTTTCTGGATAGCTTGAGGCTCATTAAACCATTGATTCATGATCTAGAAATCAAAAGATTCTTCTTTACTTGCACACGTGTAGGTGCTCAAGTAACTGTTGAATGACTGAATGATGTACTGATTTATAATTTAGAAGTAAATGAGGGGGCTTATGTAGGAAATCAGAATCCTAGTCAGGAATTCCATTAGTAACTGATATCAAATAGCTAAAAGAGAATTCTTTTAGGAAAGGAATTTTACTTAGAAAACTGGTTTAAAAAATTCGCTCAGCAGCTGTGTCCCCACCTCACCTTTAACATCCTAGCTTTACTTTCCTCATAACATTTCTCACACATTTCAGTGTGTTTATTGACAACTTTAGTTTCCCTTCTGGAGCAGGTGACATATTCCCTACGTGCCGACACATTGTGGGTCTCAATAAATGACTGTTGAATTGAAAAACATTAACTAGAGAAATCTTTCCTATAACAAAATTATAGGAAATTTGGATGGATTCAGTTTCAAAATTATAAGAAGGGATTGTCTAATACTAGGGCACTATATTCAAATGGAGCTGCCGGTATTCTCAGCAGGACTTGTGTGAAGAATTTGAAATCTTTTAATAGCTCAGCAACAAACTGTATTGCCTCTAGAAGGTTTTCTTTTTTCTAGAGATGTCACAGATGATACCTTCTACGTCCTAAGATGGCTTCTTCCTTTATGGGAGAGTCCAGGGTGGAGCGGTCATTGGTGCAACTATACCACTGTTATCTTTGGTGCTGGTCAAGAGTGCTGGAGGGATACTTCATGAGGTTTACCTGAAGTTTCTTTCCAGTGCAGGCAAACATTTCTGACCTTATAGATTCTGTCAACTCTCTATGTCCACCTCATAAGCGTAGACTTAAAGGACCAGGCAGAAGTCAGGCTGTGGTGGTAATCAAACTTTCTCAACACAATAGTTTTGTGGCAACAGGGTGTGGAGCTGTGTGGAAGGGTGGACATTTCTCTTGTCTTGTAATTTCCCTTTCTGGTTGAACACACACACTTTCCATGGGCACCTTTTCTTCCTGCTCTTCATACTGTTCTTTCAGGCAGTGCTGGTGCCCAGGACAAAGATGGAAGCTTTCTGAAAATCTCAGTTTGAACACGCTCTTGAAACCCTTCTCCAATCCCCAAGGAATTGCGACCCATTGTTGAGAAATGCTTGAGTAGAACATGCAGGCTCCTATATGCCACTTTTTAAGGTGGAGAGATAGAACATCCTTCTAGCTTTCTAAAGTCTTGTTCATTCTTGCCTTTTTTCTTTCAGTGAGAAAGTTGGTGCTGATATCCCACAGACAAAGCATAACAAATAGGATTAAAAGTGGTTCTACAGTCCAATCAGTAATAAGGACCTTCCATGACTCAGTGCTGTGGAGGGAAGAATATTAGTCAATGGATCCCCAGGAAAATGATAATGCTTTAAAAATGAAATGCACATCCTTTGTCTAAGTCTAGTTCCCTCAGCTTCAGCTAGTAAGTTTTGCACTTAGCAGTGCTCACACCAGCATCTGTTTCATTCCTTAACAGAATAACATTGTTTTGATGAAATGCCTATTTCTCAATTGTCCATGTTTTGCACAGCAATTTTATTTTACATTTAAAAAATGTTAATTGAAATATAGTTGATTTACAATGTTGTGTTAGTTTCAGGTGTACAGCAAAGTGATTCAGTTATATATACATATATATATATATGCACACACACAAACATATATATTCTTTTTTTTTACTTTCTCTTCCATTATAGGGTATTACAAGATACTGACTATAGTTCCCTGTGCTATACAGTAGGTCCTTGTTAGTTATCTATTTTAGATGTAGTAGTGTGTGTGTTTTTAACCCAAACTCCTAATGTATCCCTCTCCTCCCCTCCCCTTTGGTAACCATAAGTATTTTTTCTATGTCTGTGGGTCTATTTCTGTTTTGTAAATAAGTTCATTTGTATCCTTTTTTTAGATTCTACCTATAAATGATATCTTATGATATTTGTCTTTCTCTGGCTTACTTCACTTAGTATGATAATCTCTAGGCCCATCCATGTTGCTGCAAATGACATTATTTCATTCTTTTTTAATGGCTGAGTAATATTCCATTGTGTATATATGCCACATCGTTATCCATTCATCTGTTGATGGACATTTAGTTTGCTTCCACGTCTTGGCTATTGTAAATATGCACAGCAGTTTTAGATTGGGTATTCACAGCCATGATGACTATGATTGCTGTCCTGAGCAGTCCGCTAAACAGAAACATCTCCAATGCTGAAACTTCTCCCAGGGAGATTTCTGTAGCTTTAGGGGGCTACAGAACTCTCCGCATAACTTGATATTCAACAAACTTTTTCTAAAGCAGTGGAACCCTACTTACAAGGAAAATCTTAGATTTGGGTCATTGTTCGGGTGGAGGAGCCCAAGAAATTAATGATAAGCAGGTAGGGCAAACAGCTCCCAAGTCCTTTTCCATTATGTTAGCTCTTCTGGTGATTAATCCTCTCTGTCCTGACGTGGGTAATCTGGTAATCAGCAAATCATGTGTTTTCGAGAATTCTTGAAGCAATTCCCTGGAAACCCAGCCAATCACAGTTTGAAAGCCGCCAAAGCAAAGCTCGAGCTTGCTAACTAGAACTTTGTAATTAGGAGACTGAACGGAATTTCCAAAACTGTTCACTTTCCTTCCAAAAGTTGTGAATCTTCCCTAATCTAGAGGAATCATTGAACCCGTGAAGCTTGGATTTTAGAGCTGGTGGGTTTGGGGTTGAAATATCCCTGACCTTTTTCTGAGAAGGAAAACTTGTACCTGCGTTGTGATTTTGTTCCACGTCTTTGAGATAGACTTCATTTGATTTACTGGGTCAACCCTTATCTTTTGAGTTGCCAAATTAATTACAAAGTTGGGGTGGGGAGAGTTGATGAGTTAATAATTTTCAAGCGTCAACTGTGGGACCCAGTTGGAAGTCCAGCAAACTTGTCTCTTTCATCCCCTGGTTTCCTTTCCCTCCCCCTGCACCTATCCCCCATTCCCCCACCCTCCCACCACTTCTGCCCTCTCCCTAATTCTAAGTTTGATATTAATAGGGCAGCTACTTAACCTCTTAGGGTTCAATTTTCTCTTCTGTAAAATAAACAGATGCTGGATGGAGATAATCAATAAAGCCTCCTTAGTTGCTGACCATTGACAATTACATGGGGTCTTGTCCCCCAAGGCCACACAGCCATGACGGCAGTGCCCTATGTAACTCTGCAGGCCACGATTCTCTTAGATTCCCATGTACCTGAACCCGGAGTTGGGCAACGTAGTGGCCCTATGTGGGGAGGTTTGAAAGGTGTGACCAAGTTTCACCTGAACCTTAAAACATCCTTCTTCTCCAGATGCTTTGAAAGGTTGCCACTGGGGACCCACGTTTAAATATTATTCTCTCCTGTATTGTTCTTGGACCGATAACACATTAAATTATTAACAAGTTATGTGAATTGCTTTTTTTTCCTCCATGACAGGAAAACGCTAGAGAAAGAAGTATGAGAGCACTGGGTAGATGGTGTTGGGAAGGACAAACTTCCTTCTACCCTTTTATGTTCTATGGTGGGGCTTGAGAATTAAGCTAACATAAGACTGATTAACAGGGAAAAAACATGCAAATTTTAGTCAATATTTTTATGTTGATGCAGGAGTCTTCAAAAGGAAAATGAAGACCCAAAGAAGCCATTAAGCCCCAAAGCTTATATACTTTTTAAACCAAAGAATGACAAATTGTGTGGATGCAACAAGACAATGGGGCTTGGGCTAGGGGCTGTAAATTGTGGGACAGTGACTAAGAAATATATAGGGTAAACTAATGGAAGAGAAGGGTTATTTTATTTTACTTAATTTTTTTTTTTTTTTTTCCCGAGCCACACGGCTTGTGAGATCTTAGTTCCCTGACCAGGGATTGAACCCGGGCCCTTGGCAGTGAAAGCGCGGTGTCCTAACTACTGGACTGCCAGGGAATTCCCGATAAGGGTTATTTTAGTAGGTTGGTTTGTACAAGTGCATTTTGGCATCGACTCCCAGTCTGAACAATAAGAATGTTCTTCCTGGCGCAATAAAGATACCTTTCTCATAGGAAGTCTTATCACCTGCTTTTAGGTAGAGACAGGGAGATCAGAGAACCCTTCCTCATCTGCTGTTTCTCTAGTGCCTTTAACTCAAAATAACCAAAATGCCAAAATGGTACATTTTGGGGTGGCGGAGAGGCGATGGTGGTGAGGAAAGGGAGGATGAATGAAAGCTTTTGAGCCAAAAATAACTGAATTCATATCTTGCATCCATTTATAAATTGTGTGATCACAGGTTAATTATTTAGCCTCAGTTTCTACTATATACTGAAGTGTATAGTGTGCAAAGTGCCTGGTATACAGTAGGCGCTCGCTACATAGAACTATGACCTATTATTTCACCATTTTACCTACAGTAAAATCTGCAATTAGACTTCCTGATCATCTAGTTGAAAACAAAACTCAGATAGAAGTCTCGGTATTCAAGGGACAAACAGACACACCTTCCCACTTGAGGAACAATTTTTTTATTTCATAATCTTCTGTTTCTGTGGCTCAGTTTGCTGGGATGCCAAGAGGTACTCTGATCTTCTTCATGCATCCTCCCATACCTCTGAGTTGTTTGGCACATATTTCGAAATATGAAAATGGGGATTGTACACTAAACAGTAAAATCATTATGTTAAAAGCTCATTTTATTTTCTTCCATTTGAATATAAACCACAGTGCTGGAGATTTTCTTTTTTTTTTTTTTTTTTGTAGAGTGGGTTCTCTCTCTCTCTCTCTCTCTCTCTCTCTCTCTCTCTCTCTCTCTTATCTGTCTTCCATTAGGGAAATATTTTTTTGATTGCTTAGACCATTTATTTTGTGGAAATAAGAGCTATTGTTCTATCAGAAAAAAAAAAACACAACACTGCAATAGCCATTTAGAACAAGAAGGAAGGAAAGTATTTTGGAGAAAAATAATTCCTTTCCCATATTTCACTTAAGTTGTATATCTTGGAACTAGTTTTCCATTATAAGGACCTTCTCTTTTGTTTATGGAAAAAAAAAATCTCTAAGAACACAAACCCCATAGGAATTGTCCATTTTTCTAACTAATTTTCAGGCACGATGCAAAACTGCCATTAATAATCGCTATGCCTTGTCCAGTCCGATTAAAAAACATTTCTTTAGAGGTTACAAAAGATTTCCAAAACATGTTAAAGGATTCTTCTTAAAAAGTTGACTCCCCATGGAAACTTGGAAATCAGATTTTTAAAAACGTTCTTCTGAGCTGCCTCTGAAATTTAATCTTGAATAGCATTATACTGTCTTCCTATCAAGGGTAGCTTGACCTAGCTTTCAAGTAGTGTGACCTTGGAGGTGAGAGATGGTCAGTGCACTCAATTTGGAGGTTTTAGTTACATCTTTTATCTCAGTTCACCGTATAGCTTGCAGAGGCAGATTCTCTTTATGGAGATTATTTCCTTTCCTCCATCCAGAAATGTTCTTATTTGTGTCAAAAATTATATTTATAACAATTTTTCTTTGTAGATCTTAGGTGTGTCAGTGTTTTCCCTCAGCAAATAAAGTATAAATTCTATGAGGCTGGGGCACACTGTATGTTATTCTTTGGAATTCCCTATGGTGCTTACTTCAATTCTGGTCCCTTTGTAGCTGCTCCATAAATACTGTACTTGTCCATTTCTTGCTTGATTATCTGTTAGCTCAATCTAATCCAGTAGAAAATTAAAAAGAGGCTTGAGGCTCTCTACTCTCAATTCAGCTAACAGGAAAGATTTTCCAAAGCTAAAGTGTCGCTTATTTCTCTACCCGCTTTCCTCCTGATTAGTTATGAGCTATAAAAAGCAAACGGTAGAGCCCAGCCTAATGTTTTGAATGATGGAAAGATTGAGCAGGTTCTCAGATCTTTCTGTATTGGATTTGTCGATTGTAGTTTCATTAACCCTTACTAAACTGAAAGGCAGGTAAACATAGTTTTTGGATGGTTTGAAGAAATACTTCCCTCTAAGAAGAGATAATCAAGAAGAGGGAAGGACTGGGTAGCTGATGTAAACTATTGCATAGAATGGATAAACAACAAGGTCCTACTGTATAGCACAGGGAACTATAGCCAATATCCTGGGATAAACCATAATGGAAAAGAACATATATATGTGTATAATTGAATCACTTTGCTGTACAGCAGAAATTAACACAACCTTCTAAATCAACTATACCTCAATAAAAAAAAAAAAGAATTGTCTGTGTTTCTATTTCACTGTTTATCGTTGAATTTCCTTTAAGGGGATGATTTGATCACACAGACTTATCCAAGTTAGTTTGTTAGTATTCATCTGACCCAACTGCCATTTCACACAAGTGGGAAGCTCAGAGTACAAGTGGTTTATGAGGCCAACAACCAGTTAGAGGCATAATCAGGATTTAGTCCTTTCCCTCACTCCCCTTCTACTTTGTTTCATCACTTGTTTTCGATAAATAAAGGGATTGTCCTGGGTACAGAGGCAAGCTTAATCTCTTCCTTTTCTGATTCACCTTGGTTACTTATAAAATGAAGATGTCATGCTAATGAAAATATTTCCAACTTCCACCTGGAACTATTATGGAATTTAATGTTGAGAGTTAGATCCAATCATGAAGCACTTTAAGTTACTTAGCAGAAATTTGCCATCTTACATGTATTTTGGGGGTTAAAAAAAAAAAAAGACAATCATGAAGAAAGGCCAAAGAGTAAATATCTACCACTGCTTTTTCCACTCACATCCTGTAATACATTTAACTTTGTATGACAATAAATACGATTTTTAGGAGATTTATAAGAAAGAGCTCTGATGGAACCAAATAACACAGGCTTATTATTGTTCCCATCACCACAGTTTGAAAGGTGTGGCAGGAGAAAGTGAACAGAGAAGCTCAGATGAAAGACAATATTGATATTTGGCATGCTTAGATGATTTTCCACCCAAAGATACAAAATCCTTTTACCCACACTAATTATGCCTCCCCACCAGGGTCAGCCTTTGGCACAGCTGGGAAGCCGGCGGAGGTTGACTTTGGCATCTCTGGCCTTCTCTTTACTCTACCCCTTTTCTTTTTCGATATTGCTCACATGGCTCCTCTTTGAGTAGTACACATGCCATTGATTGTTAAGGAATCAGATTCCTCGGTGCCAAACTGGTCCTACTGAATCAGAGTATCTGTGAGTGCAGCCCAGGAATCTGCATTTTTAATTGCATTTTCCCACCCCACCCCCCCATAATCTTCTACACACAGGGCTATGAAAACCACTAAGCTAATAACCGATCCAGCCTCCCAAAGTTCTGTTCTTCTTCTACCTAACAAATACGCTCTTCTGACGTGTAGATGACAGATGTGACTTAGTAGGAATGTTCATCAGTGATACTGGAAAAGCTTCTGCTTGTTTTAAGGCAGAGAAAGAATGGTCTCTTTCTGGAATATTGGGCATTTGGAGTTGAGTGAGGGAGGTAATTTTAAAATGGAAGCAACCTACATGTCCATCAACAGAGGAATGGATAAAGAAGATGTGGTACATATATACAATGGAATATTACTCAGCCATAAAAAGGAATGAAATTGGGTCATTTGTAGAGACATGGATGGACCTAAAGACTGTCATGCAGAGCGAAGTAAGTCAGAAAGAGAAAAACAAATATCGTATATTAACGCATATATGTGGAATCTGGAAAAATGGTATAGATTATCTTATTTGCAAAGCAGAAATAGAGACACAGATGTGGAGAACAAATGTATGGACACCAAGGGGGAAAAGAGGGAGGTGGGAGGAACTGGGAGATTGGAATTGATACATATACACTATTGATACTGTATATAAAATAGATAACTAATGAGAACATACTGTATAGCATGGGGAATTCTACTTAATGCACTGTGGTGACCTGAATGGGAAGGAAGTTCAAAAGTGAGGGGATATATGTATATGTATGGCTGATTCATTTTTCTGTACAGTAGAAACTAACACAACATTGTAAAGAAAATATACTCCAATAAAAAATTAATTAAAAAAACACAAATTTTAAAAAATGTTAAATCTTTAACACATTAATTTAATTTTTAATATTTAATTTTTTATTTTTATTTTGCACAGGAATTGTTACTGCTAAGAAGGCTAAGTTAGTGGGATAGGCTTGGCATGTGAGATCAGAGAGTCTTCGGTTTAAATCCTGATTCCATCACTTATTAACTTGGTGATCTTCCCAATTTACTTAACTGTTCTTAACTTCACATTCTTCAGTTATATAATGAAGACAATAGTATATAAATTGAGGTATTATTCTGAGAAGTAAATGAGATAACTGTGTTTAGAGCATTGTATATGACAATGCTTAAGACACATCGGATGTCCCAAACATATTTAATGCATGTGTACGGAGGGCCTTATATTAATTGGTTGTGTTGGGAGTGTGGGTAAAGTGGTGAATAAAACAGACCTGATGTTCATCTAACAAAGAGCTTAAGTCACATCAAGGAGAAAGACCTGTAATTGTTTCAAGAAGAGGTAACTGTTGAATCAACATTCATTCATTTGACAAGTATTTACTGAGTTTCTACTGCGTGTAGATTCAGTTCTGAGTTAGGTATGAATATCTGGTGATAAATACGACAAATAAATTTCTTCATGGAGCCTACGTGTGTGGGGGACAGAAAATAAACAAGTATGAAAATAATCAAATGGATGACACCGAATACTGAGAAGGTCTGCAAAGGGAGTAAGGCAGGATTATCTTAGGGGGATGTATTAGTTTTCTAGGGCTGCTGTAACAAAATACACAAATTGGGAGGCTTAAAAACAACAAAAACGTATTCTCTCACAGTTTTAGAGGACAGAAATGTAAAATCAAAATTTTGGTCCTTCTGGAGGCTCTGAGGGAATACGGGTTTCATGCTTCTCTTTTAGCATCTGATGGTTTTTGGTAACTCTTGGCATTCCTTGGCTTGTAGGAAGATTACTACTATTTCTGCCTCCATCTTCCCATTATCTTTTCTCTGTGTTTTCTCTTCTTATAAGGAAAAATACCTTCCATTGGATTTAGCACCAACTCTAAGTCCAGGATGATCTCATCTTGAGATCCTTAATTACATCTGCAAAGAACTTTTATCTAATTAAGGTCATCTTCACAGTTTGCAGGGGTTAGGACTTGAACATATTTGAGCAGGGAGCAGGGACTGTTCCAGATTCATCCCACTTTCAGAGGGATTTTGGCTGGGTGGGAAGTGGGTAGGCTACTTTACGTGGTTGGAGAAAGCCTTTCTGAGGAGGAGAACTGAGCTGAGACTTGGATCATGAGAAGAAGCCAGGCATTCAAAGAGATCCAGTAAGAGGGAGTAGCATTCATAAAGGCCCTGTGGTAGCAATGAACTTGGTAGGCTCAAGGAAAGGGAAGAAGGCCAGAATGGATAGAGCAATCAGAGTGAGAGGGAGAAAGGTAAACATAAAAATGAGGTCAGAGAGGTAGAAGCATGGACAGATCATGCAGGGTCTTGTTAGTCAATAATTTTGTGCTTGTGTTTTATTATTATTGCAATAAGAAGGCTCTGTTGGAGAGGTAGGGAGTTACTAGGGAGTTAACAGTAGGAAGTTAGATATGCAAATCTGAAGCTCAAGGGGAAACCTGGACCAGGTACATGTTTGCTCATCATCAACATATAGCTGGTGTTTTAAGCCATGGGCCAGGATGTGGTCATCTAGGGAACGAATGGCAATAGAGGACAGAGTTTTGGGTCTTTCCAATATTTACAGTCCAGGAAGAGGAGCAAACAAAAGACAGTAGAAAGAAATGGGCAGTGGATTGAGAGGAAAACCAGAATCATGTGTTGTCATGGAACAATAGAAGACAATATTTGAAGGTGGAATTGGTCAACTGTGTTGAATCCTGGAGAGAGGTTGAGTAAAATGACAATAGAACACTAACCTGGCAAAATGCTTATCAACGGTGTCTTGAAAAAAATGCCTTCGTTGGAGTGATGGAGTTGAAAAATCCAACTGAAGTGAATTGAAGAGTGAATGGGACATGGGGAGGTGTGGGCAGGAAGTTTAGGCAACTCTTTTAAGGTTTTTATTATGAACAGATGAACATATAATTTACTATCCAAGCTAGGACACTTTAGAGAGTGAAGAGGGAGGGGTGTGCTAAGAATAAATAAATTATGTAATTAAAAAAAATCAGATTATTGAAGCATAATTTATAGACTATAAAATTCACCCTTTAAGGTGAATGGGTACAATAATTTGATGGGTAAAATTATATCATTTTGAACTAAGTATTTGTTAACAAACTGATTTTAGCATATCTGTGGGATCTATAAAAAATTTTTACAATAGCCATCAAAAATCAAAAATAAAATTCTCTCTGGAAATGAAATATTAATTATATATGTAGTAATGAAAAAAATTTATTTCTCACTATATTGACTTTTCTGAACACTAAAAACAATATAAACAAAATAATTATTCTTGGCATATGTTCACAAATTTGAAAGGGGTCCTTTATCATATCTCTCCCCATTATTTTTCTAAAGAATGTATTTTTTCTAATGTGGTTTTATTATCTGGAATTTTTTTCCATAAAGCTGCCTGCAATCTTCTTCAGTGTTTCATTTTATGACTTAAAATTTGAAAATGTGACACTTTATTTACTCTTCCTTGTAAAACACAGTATTTTAAATAAAGAATACCCTCTCTCTACTGGTGCTGGGATACATGGTAAGCTCAGAGCAAATTCTGTTAATTGAGGACGTTCTCAATTCTCTCTCTCTCTCTTTCTTTTTTTTCCAGCAGTGTCAGGAGATAATATACTGTTAAATATTTGAGCTAATTTTTTTTAAAGTTATTGTCTTTTCCCCTTCATTCAAATAATCTTTGTTTTAAACTACTTTTGTAAGACAAAAGTCTCTAATATACTCATCTCCATTTATAATTCTTTTGATTATTGTACAAATTTTGAGGCTATAAAATTATAAGCCTTCTCAATTTCTTTTCACTTCTGTATGAAATATGAATTTTTTTCCAGTAACAAAAGGCGCTATATCAAAATATGCTCCCCACAGATTAAAATATTCTAAAACACAATTATAGAGTTTCACAATGAAATCTTGCATAAAGAGTGAGCTCTCATCACCTAATATATTCAGTTCCTTTTTGCTTTTGTAGGGATCAATTTCCATGCCCTCATATTTGTAAGTTTTATTTCCAATCATTTCAATTTGTGAAGAGCCTCACAATTTGAAGGCTTTTTTGGTGTTCCATGTGTTGACTGCTTTGATTAAAGATTTCAAGCTGATTCTAAACAAAATACAACCAAAATTTAGAGAACTTGTTTACAGAAAGCATGTTACCATTATAGGACGGTTTGGTTGCATCACAAAGAAATATTTCAAAAAGACACTTCTAAACTCCAACTGATGTCAGGCAGTAAAGAGGGAAAGAATTTACTGCTATGCTGAAATGATGTTTATATTCAATTATTTAGTAATCTAGTTACTTTGTGTAAATATAAAAATGTTTCTAATATGATCAGTGTATTACCACAAACTTTTGTATGCCGTTATGAACTCTGGGAGTACAAGAACCAATTCCTAGAACATATGTGCTCCAAAGTTTGTTATTTAGTAGCAAAACTGTGTTTAATAATGATTCTGTGCTCTACCAACATTCGTTTCTGTATTATCACCCTTCACACACAAATTATCTTCAGTGTTGAATATAAAGTAGATTTATAATAATATTTACAATAATGCCAAATGTTTCAACATTTACAGAATGAACTTCCAAAAACTTTACTATTATTATTTTTTAATAAATTTATTTATTTACTTTTGGCTGCATTGGGTCTTCGTTGCTGTGTACGGGCTTTTTTTAGCTGCGGTGAGCAGGGGTTACTCTTTGTTGCACTGCGCGGGCTTCTCATTGCGGTGGCTTCTCTTGTTGCAGAGCACGGGCTAGGCGCGTGAGCTTCAGTAGTTGTGGCTTGTGGGCTCTAGAGCACAGGCTCAGTAGTGGTGGTGCACGGGCTTAGTTGTTCCATGGCATGTGGGATCTTCCTGGCCCAGGGCTTGAACCCGTGTCCCGTGCATTGGCAGGCAGATTCTTAACGACTGTGCCAACAGGGAAGTCCCCCCAAAACTTTATTATAGTACATGAAATGAGTTAAATAATCAAAACTTCATTGGAATTAACTTAATTGATATTTTGTTTGGAGTATCTAATATTACTAATACAAAACAGGCATAATTTTAATGTTTGCAAGTGTCTTCTGCTAATGAAATCAACATATTGATAGCCATCACTTCCTTTTTGCCCATGTAAAAGAAAACTTGGAATAAAAGTGGGGAAAATTAATTAACAAGAACAGTCATTGGATCTAAATGAAAAGTCATGCCTTGTAGAATGGTATGCACATGCAGCTTCTGTAGCTACACATGTGGAATGATCATCTTTGGGCATAGTTCTTTTAAACTTGCTACTAAGTTTTTCAATAGATGTTGATGTTTTTTCAACATGTGTATCTTCTGGTTTTGGCCCCTGTGGTGAATATTAATGTCAACACACATTCTATGCAATTAACATTCTGTGTTAATGTCAACAAAAGTTCTTCACCAACTGTTTCCTGAGAAATGGAAATTCAGAACTTAATTTTGAACTTGCATTTTCATTTTTTGAGTTTGCTGCTACCAAAAGAGTTTATTGAAAAATAGAAATGTTTTATCAAGCAAACAATAAATAAGTAATTTAAAGGCACATAAATAGATTATATGCTTTAAGGTAGGACTACTCAGCCTCCATTCTTTTGTGTATTTTTCTTACATCTAACCTATGAGACCTCACATTCCTCACTGACACTGTCATTTGTGCCTTGTGCTTCTCTTAGTTCATGGCATGGGCCACAGCTTGGCAGGCTGTTGTACCCCACCTAGGTCCAGAAGGAGTTAGTTTTCCCCAGCTGCTTGTCTGAGCATCTTTTTTTTACCAGCTAGCAAATAGCATGTTGCTCCTGAGAGCAAGGATGTAGTTATGCTGTATCACAAAAGGGGTCAGGGAAGAAGTGATGTGTTACCACTGCTGTCTTTCAGATTTAACCAAGTGTTAAAGTGAGAACTCCACTCACTGGTATGTGACTCACATACTCTGAGCTGGAACCAAGACAGATGCTGGAGTACAAAACAAGAGGTCTATCACACCCATTCCAACTTATTTTGAATCAACTATTAGTAATATTACCTCATTATTAAAAAGAAAAATTCTGGGACAAATGTTAAACCAGATGGTATACCAGAACAGCAGGCATAAAGCAGGGAAACTGTTACATATGGTCACCTTAGCTATAATAAGAAGCAAAGACATGGGGCTGTAGCTGGAGGGAGGTATAAGGTTAAATGAGTGTGTTTGGGGACTTCTCTGATGATCTAATGGTTAAGAACCCGTCTTGCAATGCAGGGGAGCCAGTTTGATCCCCTGATGGGGAACTAAGATCCCACATACTATGGGACAACTAAGCCTGCACGCCGCAACTACTGAGCCCACCCACTCTGGAGCCCGCGCTCCACAACTAGAGAGAAACCCGGGCACCACAATGAAAAGCCTGTGTGCTGGAACGAAAGATCCCGCGTGCTGCAACTAAGACCTGATGCAGCCAAAAAATAAGTAAATAAATATTTTTTTTAAAAAAGAGTGTGTTTGTTGCTGGTTTTTAAGGTGAAAGAGACTAGGGAATGCCCAGAATGTTACAGCATTTGGGGTAAAGGACATCTAATGCAGACTTACAACTGTTCTGGAAGACACCATCCTTGAACTAGTTTTGACTAGCACAGTAGTTATCTGAGGAAGGTCTGAGTATGTATCATCACAGTGGAGGGACCATCACAATAAAGACATGTTAAAGGAAGCTAAACTCTAAGAATAGATGCAGACTTCTAGGGAGGATTTATGTAGAGGAGCAGAGAAATAGACAAGGAAAGACACCTGAGAAATGAGAAGACAGGGAGAAAAAAAAAGAATCATCTAGGCAGAATGAGAAAGGTCAAGGTTAGAAGAGCACAGGGTCATTGAAGCCAAAAGAGGAATTTGAATGTGAGAGAATGACCCACAGAGGGAAGTGCAGTAGAAGGCCAGGAATGGTAGATTTGGTCATGGAGAGGTCACTTGGTGACTTGGAGCACCGTGGGATGTGTGTGGGAGTAGTGGTGGTGGAGGGCTCTGTGTGGCTGGAGACGTCCTTATCCTCAAAGAGTAGAAGACTGCCTAAGATATGAAGAAGTAGGAACAGACGGCAGAGCTTGGTTGCAAAAGGTAAGGAGGAAATAAAGCATCCATCAGAAAGGGGCACGTGATCCTGGGGTGATGTCATTGGTTTTGTTTAAGAATGAGAGAGACTTGTGTCTGCTTTTAAGTTGAGGGAAAAGATTACGCAGAAATAGACAGGTTCAAGAAATAGAGGAGGGCTTCCCTGGTGGCGCAGTGGTTGAGAGTCTGCCTGTCGATGCCGGGGATACGGGTTCGTGCCCCGGTCCGGAAGGATCCCACATGCCGCGGGGCGGCTGGGCCCGTGAGCCATGGCCGCTGAGCCTGTGCTTCCGGAGCCTGTGCTCCACAACGGGAGAGGTCACAACAGTGAGAGGCCTGCATACCGCAAAAAAAAAAAAAAAAAGAAAGAAATAGAGGAGATATTGTTAGAGGAAGGCCCCCCAAAAGACCAGAAGGGATGACAAGGGCAGATGAGGAGGGGCTGTTTTTGAACTTGATGACCACATTACATTTTGCAACTATAACTTTAATTGTTTATTTGTTTATTGTCCTTGTCACCAATTAGCGAGTCAGCCCATGAGGACAGGTACTATTTCTGTTCTATTTAATCCTGTGTACCTAGTGCCTAGTCCACGTGGTAAGGGCTCCATTAATTTTTGCTAGTGAATCACATGAATGAAAAGACTGGTCATTTTCTGAGGCTACAGGAGACTTCAAAATATTGGATTAGACATTCCAACAAAAATTACAATAAATATAAAAAGTAAATCATACTACAACTTTAAGTGATTATTTTTATTCAGAGTAGGAGCACAGACTGTAATTCAACTTTGGGGGGCTGAAATTGAGCCCCCCCAAATATACCTACATTATTTTGTCCAATACTTTCAAGAGCTGTACGCTAAAGATGTTGTTATGTTGCATTTTCACTGGTGAGAAAACCAGCAGCTTGTCTGCAACAATCACATAGCAGGTAGATGGTAGGGGCAGGATTTGAACCCAGCTCAGTCAGCCTCCAAAGACCATGTTTACTCTGTCTTGTTGGTGCTCTGAGGATTCATCATTTTCAATTGTTTCTGGACATTTTAATGTTTCTTTTGATTGTACTTTGAAGGGTTTTTTGGATGACTGACAATTGCCTGAAATGCTCACTAGAATGTAAACTCTATGAGGGCAGGCAAGAATTTATTTATTTATTTATTTAGGTCAGTTTCGTTTCATGCAATGTATTCCCAGCAGCTGGAATAGTTTCTGGGCCATGGTGTGTACTGAATAAATATTTGTTGAACTGGTGAAAGTATGAATAAAATACTTCTGGGCATGCTTCTTCCTTCTAGGTTACACCTTTGAGGTCTGCTAAAATGTATGCTTCTGGGGGAGGTACCAGTTTCAACTCTTGCTGTTCACTGAATAAATGAAGGATACCAAGGCAGGTGGCAGAGAAGTCTTTGAGTGGAGGGCTTGAGGAAACTGGTCCATGAATGAACATGGATTAGTTGAGTTTACCTCCTCTGACACTTGGCCGAGGCCTGACGTAGAGGGACCATCTTCGTGATAGCTCATCACTCAACATGCCAGTGAGTTTTAAACTCTGAGTATCTAAAAAGTGACTGGCCGATGCTGATCTACTCAATGGAAAAGACAATGGATTTTCCCTAAGTTCAAGTGGTAATTCTCACAAATATTTGTCATGTTCATTTATAAATAAAATGATATTTCAAGTAAGTGATAGCAACAAGTATATGGAAACCTACTATGTATTTAGATTGGTGTAAGACAATTTAATATTTACAATGATTCTTTTATTCATTCAATAAATATTTAGTTGGCACCTCCTGTGGTCCAAGCACTAATGAATATTATGTTACTATATATTAATTGTAGATATAGAGAATGCTTGACTTTCAAACACAGTAACTAGAACTAATTACTGATGCAGATTATACAAAGCTACTCTGAATTAACTTTGAATGCAATCTATTTCTGCTATCCTTGTTCCCCACCTGAGAGATGATGATATTAGTGTAGGGACATATTTGGACCCTCAGAATTGGTATAAAGATCATTTTTAAATGAAAATATTTGAGCTACAGAAGCTACAGCAGGAAATCTTCTCTGAACTTTGCTTTATCTGACTAAAGTGGAACCTCCTGAGGGTACACCTAACATTAACCCCTCAGAGGAGTTTCCAGAAAATTCAGTTGCTGTGGAGACTGAGCACCTATTCCCACAAGCATCGAAAAGCCCAACAGAACTTTCCATGCTTTCCACTGAAGTCCTAAACCAGCCACTACCTTTGTTAAGTTGATATATATAAACTTTACTCATTGCTAAGCAACTCCCACACATGTGTGTAAATAAATCTTGTCTTCTCTCCTGTTAATCTGTCAGTTAATTTGCAGGCCCCCAGGCACAAGACCCAGGTCAGTAGAGAAAAAATTTTCCTCCCAATATTAACCTATTTTTGTCTAGCAGTTCATAGCAAAAGTAAATTTTTAACAATAGAGTACAGTAAATTCAAGCTATGCTTAACATTTATAACTTTCACCAGTGGCTATAGAAGAAAACACATCCCAGGGAAATAGTGTTTAACACTGTCTGTATTTGAATACTGACTGCCCACTTGCTAACCATGATCTTGACCAAGCAAATTAATCTCTCAGTGCCTCAGTTTTCTTACTCATAAAATGGGAATAAAAATAGTACCTCGTGGGATGGTTATGAAAATAAAATGAGTTAACACATGCAAAGCTTTTAGACTAGGGATGCGTGAATAGTAAGGGCTCAAATAGATATTATTATTCCAAGGTCTCCATAGGGGTGTGTGGGGGGGTCTTGGCCACACCCCACGATAATTGTCTCTAAACACCAGTTATCTGCTGGTTTCTTTACTTTAAGTAGCTTCCTGACCTAAGGGAACATTTCTGAATGAATGTTAGTGTTGTGACAGAGAAAGTTCTTTTGTTTTCAGCATACCAGTTTGTACTTCTCTATAATTTTTTTTAAAGTAATTTATGATTTCTGAATATTTGGGGCTCATTATGGACACTTGTAAAGTTTTGATCATTTGAAACTAACCTAAATGTCAGCACACTTTGAAAGGTTTATTAGCAATGCAAATGTGAAGCTAGCAGTACTGTGAATAATTACAATAAAGAGAGCAATTATACCCACTAACTAGGACTTGCAGGCCATTCAGGTTTCTAGAACTTGGCTACGATGAGTTAGAGAAGCAAAGGAAAGAAAGATAGAATGATCTATTTCTAAGTGTACAGAATTTCACTAATCTTGATTACCTGAAGTCAGGGTCAATACTCCTACAATTAATAACAACGACTATCATTTATTGATAACCAAATGTTAGGATCCCAGCTAATCTTTTTATAGACATTATCTCATTTGACCTTTAATGAAACCCAGTAAGATAGGTATTATTATTTCTGATAAACAAAGGAGGAAACTGAGCGTTTTCAGGTTTAAATAACATGTCTAAATTCAAATGTCTAGTAAGTGGTGGAAATTCTATTTGAAGCCACCTCAGAGTGTCTGTTCTAAAGCCAGATTTCTTAACCACCACACTGAACAGCTCCCATGGTCTTAGTATTCATATTGCATTTAGACAGCTTCTGTAGTTTATTTGCAGATGGGCTACACTTGGAGTTATATTTTATGCAATGAAAATTAAAATCTTAAAAATGGGCATAAGTGTATGTCTATACATGGAATATAAACATACATTAACAACACAGAGAGCTTTACAAAAAATCCTTTATTTTGGTGACTGCAAAGGATATTAATTTCTCCTTCTTTTCATTCTTCTCTTCCAGTTCTGCTTCTTCTTCGTGTTTGTCTTTGTCTTCATCTTTCTTCATCTTATTTAACCGCTCCCCCACAAAAGACTGGAGGAACATGACAGGAGAATATTGCCCTGTTTGCAGAGGTCGACCTGAACACATGGAAAGGAATAACGCGTGAACCCCGAGATCCTTTCAACTGCCCTAACGTTCCCACACTTTGCTTTATCACCATTCATATTTACAATGTATCTTTCTTCTAAAGATCTCAAAGTCTCTGAAACTCATATTATTATCATAGGGCTGTGACTCAAATACACGCAAATTTAAATTTAAAAAGAGAATGATTAATTTCCGGGAGGCCCGGCTCACTTGGTGCTGAATTCCTTCTTTTTCTTGTGGTGAGCATGGGTTTTCTGAATCAGCTAGTGTGTCTCTCTGTATTAGATGGGTGACCCAGCACCTCTCTTTGCTGAGTCAGAGGGTGCTGTATGCTCACGCTTCCTTTGGGCCGGGTGACTACATGAGGTTCTGTCACGCATACTTTTTATTCATGCAACGCATCAGGTAACAAGCAGAAGCGAAGGTTAATTTCCAGGGAATGCCAGCAGGACTACTCACACAAAGGAAATGGTTTGTGATTAAGAATCATCTGCAGCTACAGGCTTTTGTTCCCCTTCCCAGCTTGTTTCATGTTTAAATATTGCTTATACGGAAAAAAGCCAGTGATATTTTGAGTGTGTGTGCATTATTTTTTTAAGTCGAGGTGATTCTAATATGATCAGCAGAAATCATGAATGACTAATTTGGGTTCTGCTTATTACGAAAACATCTGTGTGATTTCTTTTTCTTATAAGTACGTTTGATTGTGGGTATTCCAGAAGATTCTGCTTTTTACATTTTAATACCCTCAGTAGATATTTATTTAGTCCTGATTGTGTGCAAAGCTCTGTACTAGACACTGGGGGGGGAGGTTATTGGAAGAGAAGAGGAAAGAGATATCGAGATGACTATAACAGAGGCTCAGCCCTCATAGGGCTGGAGGATGTGGCATCACATACACATATTACAAGGGTGGAAAGTGCTTAGTCTCTTATGTAAGCTAAGTGTGATAGGAAATCTCGTTTTCAAACTGGGACCCTAAGGCTGGAATTGTGGCTGCTAGTTCCTCTGGTCCTAGCAATATCTTTTCAGATCTTTTGATTCCAAACATTCATGCAAACATCACACTTCATTAATCCGCCCAGGCTGGACTGATATTATCCAAGTTAACTGGACCTGATGGAAAATATGAAGAATAGGGGGAAACAATCTCCATAATGACTTAAACCTTTTTCATTTTTTAGGATTAGTGCTAACTTAGTGTGCTTTCTATTCCGAACAATATCTTCCTAACTCCTCTCTTCCCTGTTTGTCCCTATCCCAGTCATAAAGCTACCAAGTAGCTGTTTAGAAATAATCATTAATCAGGAGGAGAAATAATGCAAGAGTGGTGTTAAAGTGTTGACATTTTCACCATGAAGGAGAAGGGAGGGGGGAAGAATTTTTCTAGGGGGACGTTAAAATACTCTCATAGAATCTTAGAAACAAGAGGAACCTCAGAGATTGAGTTGAATATCCTTCCAATAGATAATTTCCTTTCCAATCCCTGTTAGTTGCTCAAGATGGCTTCCAGTACTTCAAATGACTTTCCAGTGACTCCTTTTGGGTGTCCCACTCTCATCAAGGATTAGTCAGGTGTTCTCAGTTGCAAGTGACAGAAAGCTGAGTCAGTGTAGCTTAAATAAAAATAGGAATCTATTGCTCTGTGTAAGTGGGTAGACATAGCTGAACACAGGAATTAATAGACTTACATGAATTATCTTGTCTCCTCTTTCCTCTGTGTGGGTTCAATATCAAGCATTCTCTTCTCATGTTGTGGCAATGATAGGCTTATATCATCCTTTCAACTAGGGATTGTAGTGAAAAGTCCAAGCTTCTTTCTTAAAAGAAAGTGGGACAAAAAAGCAACCCAGGGTCACTGAGGTCATATGTCTTCTCCTGAACCTGGGGGATGGATTACTCTGGCCAGTCCCTGACACTAAGGGGTGTGGTCAATGCCACTTGAACTGTATAGATTTAAGAAGGGGCAGGGTTGTTTCCCAAGAATTGTTAGGTATCTAAGCACGTGTATATCTACTACATGCCTCTAACTCAACAAGTCCAAAACAGAAGTCTTCAACTCTTCTTCCTAAATTAGCTCTTCCATCTCTGTTCTCTTCTCAGAGAATGGTTGTCAACTCCTGCCTAGTTGGCCAAATTTGGGAATACCCTAGACTTTCCCTTTTTTTGTAGCCTCCATAACCAATCACCAAGTCTTTTCTGTTGGACTTTTTGATATTTCTCAAATCTGTCCACTTCTATCCAATCTGATTATACAATCTTTGTTCAGTGTCACCATCATCTCTGGATTTCTATAAGCCTCCTAATTGGTCTCCCTGCCTTCAGTCTGAAGGGGTGCTCTGTATCTAAACACATTCCGCACTGGAAAACAGAATAACCTTTTCAAATGAAAATTCTGATCATTTTACAGCCCCTTTTAAATACGGATTTCATTGCCCTCAGGATAAAGTGCAAAGCTCTTTGTGTGATTGAACATGTCCTTCATGATCTGACCACTGTATATTCCAGTGCTACAGAATAAAAATTTATTTCGGTTGTCAATTTTACCTAGTGGTAATTAAAAACCTTATTTTTATAGTAATGGATTTAGCATGAAGCAGAATGCAAAATTTGAATTATTTTAAGGGAAAATAATTAGGGAAATGTGTGGCACTCACTGAGATCTGGCTCGCCTTTCTTTCTGGGCCCATGGATGGATTATCCTTCTTGAAACCTAAAGCTGAATGCCTGGTTCTGTCTAATATTTGTGAGCAGATCATTTAATTGCCGGTGTGAAGCCTTCCAGAGCTTTCTTTTCTTTTGATAAAGTGATTTTCAATATTTCAGATAGCAACTTCTTCAAGCTTGGAACTTGAAAGGAAAATGACACTAAACAGATTCCTCAGTCAGCCTGTAATGAATATAAAGTGGGAGTGAGAAGAACCCTTCTCTGTTTTAGGCAAATGTTGAGGATGTTTGTTACAGCAGCACAATCTAGCCTATCCTGTCTGAGACAATAGATCTGTCCTCTCCAGTTTCATGGAGGTAGTTCTCTCTATTCTGCTGTTAAGAGTTCAGGCGCACTCTGAGAAGTACTGCTTTATGGCATCAAGCTGAGCGCTATTGTATACTAGATGTTCAAATAATGTTTCTTGAAGAAAATTTATTCTATTTTGAACAGTTTAAATGTGATCTCTTCTGGAGTTAGAAGGATATATATTTTTTGCTTTTTAAAGTAATGATAATAGAGATTAATTATTAAAATGATGTGTGACTCATTTTATTTCTATTTTTTCCTTCACAAAAGGGAAATACTATTTTGGGGGAACATATAATCATAATTTCAGCACATAGCCTAGTACTATTAAGCGGTCATATTCCACAGCCTTTTTCCAAGTTTATTTTATAAATACCTGAAGAATTTTTAGCACATTTAAATCTGTTTCTTTCCTCATGATAGAAATGTGATGCCTCCATCCCTGTGAGAAATACACAGAAATGGCTAGGAGTGGATTTGTGTATTACACATATACTACAATGTCTGTGTTTGAAGTTAATCTTTTCCCAAACAGGTTTAAGAAAGGTCTAAGGGAACGCTTGTAAATTTGAGTCAGTGTTGGCCAGCAGTAAAAAAGCAAGTAAGGAACCAGCAGATTTCAAGACAGTCCTTTATTGCTATAAAACTACTGGTATGCCCAACCCACCCTAAAGATCATTGCAATAGGCAACTGTGGGATTTATGAGGAACTAAAAGCTCTTACATTGAATTATAGCAAACTCAGCAATTAACAATGCTGAGGTAGGCTATAAGATTTCCCAGGGCTGATCAAATTCTCTTTCTAGCTAAGTGAAGATTTTCTCTTGTTTAGGTTTGCATATTGTTTGGTCCCTGAAAGTTAAATATCCTCTACTGATTTTGCTTGCTGGTTATTGTTTCATTCATTCATGGGGCACATATTCAAGTTATTAAAGGCAAATCTTTCCACATCTCTAAGTATGACAAGAGTTTCTAACCTGAGATAAAGTGTAAACTCTGTTAAGATATTAGTATATGTATTTTCTGTATTGTTTAAATAGTCATATTTTTATAAATGCTTTTTGAAAGAGTGGTACAATTATAAAGGTAAGTTTGTACAGAGAACCATCTTGCTTAACCTTTAAATTCAATTATTAGGTACAACTGTGATTATAGGTCTGTCTGATTCAGGAAAAAGTGTCCATTTTTATTTATTTCTAAGGTTAATTAAAGAGATTCAACTGCTACTTTCTCCAAGAACTGTTGTCTATTTAATTACATCCATATACAGCTTAAGCAGTTCAGTTTTTGTATAAATGCTCTTTTTTCCTCTCTCTCTTTCTTTCCACATATATACACACCTAGTCCAAGTAACAGAAATGGAAATGATTTAAACCTAATCATATTAGTAATAAATTATGTATATACTATTAAGAGGTGTTCATTCTGGTGTTTTTACAGGAACTTTTCAGATTTTCTCAAATGTTTAAATTCTTTATTTTTTGTGGTATAGGAAAGCTCTTTTATAATAACTGTCATCTCTTTCATCAAAATGGCCCCTAAAGTCCCTTAAAGGCAGGAACTACATGTTTTTCAACTCCTCCATTTATAGACTGTAATATAAAAATTTTAAGCATTTAATATTTTTTTCCATTAAATAGATTAGACTATTTCACCTTTTTTCTTTTGAAGCTCATTTATGTAATAACTAAGTGATTAATTTAAAAATTAAACCAGATGTTTATTATATCTCAATAAAGCTGGGAGAAAATTAAATTAAACTTTTATTATAAGTTCCACAAGATCTGTATTTCCATTGGTATTTGTCATCATTACTATAGAGAACCCAAGGCACCATTTGTAGTGTCTAGAATTTAATCAAAGTATCGTTCTCCTTTTGCAGTGGACTGCCTGGGGGTGGGTGGGTGGAAGGAGTTCACCTTGGGTTCAGGCAGTAAGAGGCTGCAATGTCTGTGGAGAAACTTAAAGCCAACTTAAAGCCAACTAAATGCCCGTCTGCTTTTATTACAACCACAGGCCAGCATTTCTAAACAATATCTGTGATCAGTGACTCTTCCCCACTGGGGTGTACTGCTTCAGAGTCTTCCTCTCTTTTTATTTATTTATTTTTTTAAAACTTCTTTTTATTGGAGTATAATTGCTTTAAAATATTGTGTTAGTTTCTGCTGTACAATGAAATGAATCAGCTATATGTATACATATATCCCCTCCCTCTTGGGCCTCCCTCCCAGCCTCCCCCACATCCCACCCCCTCTAGGTCATCACAGAGCACTGAGCTGAGCTCCCTGTGTTATACAGCAGGTTCCTACTAGCTATCTATTTTACACATGGTAGTGTATTGATGTCAAACTTAATCTCCCAATTCGTCCCACCGTCCCCTCCCCACCTGAGTCCACATGTCTGTTCTCTACATCTATGTCTCTATTCCTGCCCTGCAAATAGATTCATCTGTACCAGTTTTTCAAGATTCCACATATATGCATTAATATATGATATTTTTCTCTTTCTGGCTTACTTCAGTCTGTATGACAGACTCTAGGTCCATCCACATCACCCAGTTCTTTGGATCACAACTTTTTCAAGCTAAATTCCTCATTATTTTACAGATGTTAAGTATTTCAAAACACTAACACTTTACAAAAAGAATTTTGCAGACTCTCAGCAGATCTTCAGTTTCAGAGTTAAGTCATCTCAAGAAAGGGAGCAGTTTTGTCCTCATTTGGTGATGATAAAGAAGATCCATTTACTATAATTCTGGGCTCAAAAAGCTGAGGGCTGTTCTGGTGAGGCCTTTAGAAGGGTAACTGAGCCCTCAAAATTTCTAAAGACTTTCCAGCATCTTTCCTGATCCCTGACCAGATCTTCTCTTCTCTAGCTACCTTACTGTAAATGTAGGTGGCTCTACTTGGCAACTAAAGGTAAACTAAGGTAGCTGACTAGAATTGGGAATCTCTCCACAAAGAACAATGCTTGAGTAATTAAGATAGCAATACATCATTTTTATAGTTCTCATAATGTGTTTGCCTAGGACATCACCACAAATTATTCACAGCACGTGATTTTATTTTATTTCATTTTAAAATTTATTTTATTGAAGTATAGTTGATTTACAATGTTGTGTTAATTTCTACTGTACAGCCGAGTGATTCAGTTATACATACATATGTATAAGAATAAGAAAAAGAATGTGTATATATATATATATATATATATACACATTCTTTTTCATACTTTTTTCCATTATGGTTTATCACAGGATATTGAATACAGTTCCCTGTGCTATACAGTAGGATCTTGTTGTTCATCCATTCTATATATGCTAGTTTATACCTGCTAACCCCAACTCCCAATGCATCCCTCCCCGACCCTCTCCCCTTGGCAACCACAAGTCTGTTCTCTATGTCTGTGAGTCTGTTTCTGTTTCATAGATAAATTCATTTGCACCATATTTTAGATTCCACATATAAGTGATATCATATGGTATTTGTCTCTCTCTTTCTGATTTACTTCACTTAGTATGCTAATCTCTAGGCCCATCCATATTGCTGCAAATGGCATTATTTCATTCTTTTTTAGGGCTGAGTAGTATTCCATTGTATATATATATATATATATATATATATATATATATATATATATATAT
>NW_021703785.1:31785483-31847225 GCF_005190385.1 Monodon monoceros | reverse complement strand
TATATATATATATATATATATATATATATATATATATATATATATATCAATCACATCTTCTTTATCCATTTATCTGTCGATGGATATTTAGGATATTTCCATGTCTTGGCTATTGTAAATAGTCACAGCATGTGATTTTACTTCATTGAAAACATTAAGCAAACAATTGTAATAATGCCTTTTTCCTCTCACAACTGTTCAATCATTTATTATACCTTTTAATATTCTAACAAGTATGTGTGAAAACTTAACGCAATGGAGAACAAGGTGATTGGAATACATTTATTCTCTATCTGCTTAGAAAGGCAGTGCTTCATGGTAAAAAAAAAAACAAAAAACTGCTGACTCTAGATCTACCATTAAGTAATTGTGTGGTAACTTTCAGCAAGTCAGTTAACCCCTTAGAGCCTGCATTTCTTCATCTGAAAAGGGAGAATGACAGTAGCTAGTGTAACCCTCCTGTGGGGCTGTTGTGAAGAGCAAGGTAAACAATATAGGTGAAATGACTTTGAAAACTGTTAAGCATAGCTGGCAAACTCACAAGTCTACAGGGGCCAGCAGACAACACAAAAGTGTAAATCAGGCTCATTGTAACAATAAGGGCAATGGGGTATATGGTTGGCCTGGAGAATGTGGTCCATGACTAAAGTCATTCAAATGTGCTTATTTATTTTGTAAAATGTACCAGTCAAGAAAAGCAGTTTGAGCGTCACTAGTTGTGACTTTCATTCAAAAGTTTAATATGGGTGTAAGGGTTGTATTGATAGGGATGTATATTATGCCCATTTCCTCAAAATGAAAGAAAAAGAAATTAGCCATTGAATATGCTTATCTAGCAGCAGAAGGGATTTGGGTTAGATATTAAGGAAAGTTTTCCAAATACTTCAAAATTATATTATCCACATGTCAGCTTGGAATGCAGATACAGTTATAGAGTCCCCACAAGTCTGTGTTGGCAGAAAGCTCTATATCTTCCTCTTGAGTCCTCTCCTGTCTCCTCTCCAACTGTCTAGATCCCTGAGAGGGACCCAAGGTGGCAGTGGTTAGGAAAGAGTGAACAGGAACTGTTGTCCTGGTTCTTCACTGTTTTGGCCACTGTCCCATGTTACTGTTGAACACAAGTCTAAATAGTTAACAATCCATGAGATCATCACAGTTCTGGCCTCACACGAATGTATAAAAATAAGCAGTTCACAGACCCCAAATCAGTCATTCCAGGCAAAACAATGTTCCTACCATTCCTGTACTTAGGGTTGCCAAAGACCACAGTAGAAGCTCAAGGTATCAGAATGAAGAAGAAAATCTTGGTTTTATTTATGGGTCAATTAATTTATGTTAATTGTCTGGAATGATAACCTAAAACTTAAAATCAGTTGAGAGAAATTTCCCAGAAAGAGGTTGATTTTGATCTGTGTATTTACCAGATCTTGGGGAAAAGCTACCCTGCATACCGGCTCCTCTGTCAGCGAGAGATATTTGAGACACTCTTCTTGGAAAATGTAGATTTGCTTCCTCGGTTCCCATGTCTGTTTCAGCCTGACAGTCCCTTTCAGCAAATTCCTGAACTGCAGCTGCTGCTGATGTTTCTGAAGCTTCTATCCCTGGGTCCCGATGAGGAAAAATATACTTCTGCCTCAAGATACTCTCTTTCTTCTGCATTTGAATATTGCAGGCCACATGTAGCATTTCTTTCTGCTGCATTGTTTTCTACAATGTAGGGCAAGCCTGTAGGGTTTTCTTTCCCTCTGCTCTCCTTGGCTCCATTCAGGAAGATTCTGTTGAATTTGAAGTTTGGTCTACTAAACACCTTTCCTGGTTTTTTTGTTTTGTTTTCCAAATTTTCCAGCCATCGCACCAAAATGTTGAGATTTTCAGGGGCCTACCTAAGTTCTGAACCAACTGAAAAATAAGACAACAGAGGGTGAGGGGCAGGGCACCAAAATTACCTTTATTGCTGATAAAGTCTAAATTGTAGAACATAAGTGTATCAGTTCTGTAAGGCTGCTGAAAAAAAGAATCACAAACTGAGTGGCTTAAAAGAACAGAAATGTGTTGTCCCACAGTTCTTGAGGTTAGAAGTCTGAAATCAAGCTATTGGCCACGCCATGCTACCTCTGAAACCCATATGGGCGAATCCTTCCTTGCCTCTTTTAGCTTCCGGTGTTTGCCAGCAACCTTTGGCATTCCTTGGCTTGTAGATGCATTGCTCCAATTTCTGCCTCCATTGTCACATGGCCATCTTCTCCCTGTATCTTTACCCTTCTTATACAGACACCACTTGTACTGGATTTGGGACCACCCTAATGACCTCAATTTGATTACATCTACAAAGACCCTATTTCCAAGTGAGGTCATATTCA
Organism: Monodon monoceros; assembly: GCF_005190385.1. Lineage (NCBI taxonomy): Eukaryota > Metazoa > Chordata > Mammalia > Artiodactyla > Monodontidae > Monodon > Monodon monoceros. The sequence goes on along the minus strand of NW_021703785.1, from coordinate 31,844,865 downwards.
CAGGTACTTAGGGTTAGGACTTCAAAATATCTTTTGGGGGTACACAGTTTGACCCATTACGATAACTTAAGGTGAGAGCCAAATGGACAAGATACGGAACCTCAAAACTGGGCAGATTTACTTGTCCGGTCATGGCGCTCTATTTTGGGACAGGACTCTTCATAGCAAGTAAAATTTTTGGCATGGAGAGCAGAGAGGAACTCTTACTCCTTGGGGTAATATATATTATAGAGTAAAAACAAAACACCCAAGATACAATAAGGAAGCATAAAAAGCATTCACAAACAAGATTTTAAAAGATTGAACACATTCATTTTATCAGTAAATAAAACTGATTTAAAGACTCTTAGGTAAAGGTGTTCTAGATACTCAGTTGACTAACCTACAAAATAACAATAGCCAAGGTTTATCAACAAATATAACTAAAAAGGAAACAGGGATAACAATATTTTATACAACAAAATCATTAACCAGATTAAATTTATATTGCTGAATAACAATGGAGAAAGATACATGGAAAGAAATTTTACAAATGAGAGGAAAAATTGACAGGAGCAGTAATTTAATCTCTCAGTCTTCCCAGAGCCTCCTTCCTGCCCCCTACTCCAAAATAAGTGTGTACAGAATCTGAATAATGTAAGTTATGAGGATGAATTGATAATAATACAGTAAATAAAATAGACTATAATTCTTCTCAGGTGTTCATGGAATATTTCCAAAAGTTGGTCATATAATCGTTTTCATATGCATACACAAAAAGCCTTGAAAAATGAACCACATTCTCTGACTGCAGGATAATAAACCAGAAATAAATAATATAATTTAAAACAAAACTAAACCCTTTCCAAATATTTTAAAATTAAGAAACACTTCTCAGATCACTACTTACTCAAATTATTATAGTCTGAGTTAACAATAATGAATACTAATCTATTTGGAAAAAATAGGTGGTGCCAAGTTCCTACTTTGAAGCAAATCTTTAGTCCTACATGACAGAATAGAAGCAAAGCAATTAATTAAACACTCAACTAAAGGTGGGAGAGAAAGAACCAAGAACACAAACTAGAGGGACAAATAAAATCAAAACACTCTAAAGAAGTTTGTTATTCTAACACTGAAAATGATGGAGCCATGGAAATAATTCCAGGCAAACTAAATATGAGCCTGAGACAGTGGGGTTGACAAGCAATTTTATTTACTGCTCCTCTTTATTTACCACTATTTTACAAGATTCTGTTGTTTGAACTCTGAGGGTATATTTACCTAGTCAAAAAATAGGTTCTGGAGCAACTGAAAAAGCAAAGACTAATTTGAGAAAGGGCAAAAGAAGAAGTAAGTAAAGTAGTAAATATGGGAAGGCCAGTGCAAATTCTGGATAAGAGAATAGTTTAAGCATAACTGATGTTAAAAAAGTATTTGCAAATGACAAATCCTGCACATGGAAAAAAAAAGTAAGAAAAAGAAAGCAAGAAAGTAAAAAGGTAGGAGCACCAAAAAGGTAGGAGCACCAAAATATATAAAATAATTATTAACAGACCTAAAGGGAAAAACTGACAGCAACACAATAATAGTAGAGAATGTTAACACCCTACTTCAGTGGCCAGATCATCCAGACAGAAAGTCAACAAGGAAACAGCAGTTTTAAATGAAACATTAGACCAGATGGATTTATAGATTTGTACAGAACATTCCATCCTAATGTAGCAGAATACACATTCGTCTCAAGGGCACATAGAACTTTCTCAAAGATAGACTATATGTTCAGTCAGAAAGCAAGTCTCAATAAGTTTAAGAAGTTTGAAATCATGTCAAGCATCTTTCCCAATCACAATGGTATGGAACTAGAAATCAACTACAAGAAGAAAGCTTAAAAAAAAATCACAAATATGTAATGACTGAACAACATGGTACTCAACAACAATTGGGTCAATGAAGAAATCTAAGGAGGAATCAAAAATTACCTGAAGACAAATGAAAATGAAAATACCAAATATCAAAATCTACGGGTTGAAGCAAAAATGGTACTAAGAGGGAAGTTTGTAGCAATACAGGCTTAGCTCAAGAAACAAACGAACAAAAAACTCAAATAAACAATCTAACTTTACACCTAAAGGAACTATACAAAGAAGAACACACAAAGCTCAAAGTCAGTAGAAGAAAGAAAACAATAAAGATCAGAGTGGAAATAAATGAAATAGAGACTAAAAACAAACAAATGAACAAGCAAACCATAGAAAAGATCAGTGAAACTAAGAGTTGGTTCTTTGAAAAGATAAACAAAATTGACAAAACTTTAGCTAGACTCACTAAGAAAAGAGAAAACTCTGATAAATAAAATCAGAAACAAAAGAGGCGAAATAACAATAGATACCACAGAAATACAGAGGCTCTTTAAGAGAATATTATGAACAGCTACATGCCAACAAATTGGACAACCTAGAAGAAATGGACAAATTCTTAGAATCATACAGCCTTCCAAGACTGAATGATAAAGAAATAGAAAATCTGAGCAGGCTGATCACTTGTACAAGAACTGAAACAGTAATTAAAAAGCTCCCCCCCTTGGGCTTCCCTGGTGGCACAGTGGTTGAGAGTCCACCTGCCAATGCAGGGGACACAGGTTCATGCCCCGGTCCGGGAAGATCCCACATGCCGCGGAGCGGCTGGGCCCGTGATCCATGGCCGCTGGGCCTGCACGTCTGGAGCCTGTGCTCCACAACAGGAGAGGCCACAACAGTGAGAGGCCCACGTACCATAAAAAAAAAAAAAAGCTCCCCCATAAAACAAAAGTCCAGGACCAGATGGCTTCACAGGTGAAGTCTACCAAATGTTTAGAGAAGAGTTCACACCTATCCTTCTCAAACTATTTGAAAAAATTGAAGAGGAAGGAATGCTTCCTAACTCATTAGCAAACTAAATACAACAATACATTCAGAGAATCACACATCATAATCAAGTGGACTTTATTCCAAGGATGAAAGAATGGTTCAACATTCACAAATCAATAAACATGATATATCACATTAACAAAATGAAGGATAACAAAAACCTTATGATCATCTCAATAGATGCAGAAAAAACATTTGACAAGACTCATCACCTATTTATGATAAAAACTCTCAACAAAGTGTGTATAGAAGGAACATACCTCAACATAATAAAGGCCATATATGACAAACCCACAGCTAACAACATACTCAATGGTGAAAAGCTGAAAGCTATCCCTCTAAAATCAGGAACAAGATGAGGATGCCCACTCTTATTCACCATAGTATTAGAAGTCTTAGCCAGAGTAAGTAGGCCAGAAAAAAAAATAAAAGGCATCTAAATTGGAAAGGAAGAAGTAGAACTGTCACTATTTGTGGGTAACATAATTTTATATATAGAGAACTCTAAAGACTCCACCAGGCTGCTCTCACTTTCTGAGATGGCCCACACTCTGTCTGTGGAGTGTGTTTCTCCCAGGGCCACTCTCACCTTCTGAGAAAGACCACATTCTGCCTATGAAATGTGTATCTTTGCTTTCACTTTACTATGGCTTGCTCTTGAATTCTTTTCTGGGCAAAGCCAAGGAACCTCACTTGGCAGCCTGTCCCAGGAACTTGCCCAAGACCTGGAATACAGCCATCCTCACAAACCTCATTTTCTGAAAACCTCTTTACAAAAGGTATTAACATATACTTCTTACCTATCAAAAAAAAAAAAAAGAAATCCACCAAAAAACTTAGAAATAGTAAACAAATACAGTAAAGTTGCAGGATATAAAATCAACATAAAAATATGTTGCATTTCTGTACACTAACAATGAATTAGCAGAAAGAGAAATTAAGAAAACAATCCCATTTACAATTACAACAAAAATAATGAAACAACCTAGGAATAAATTCAACCAAGGAGGTAAAAACCTGTACACTGAAAACTATAAGACACTGTTGAAAGAAATTGAAGAAGACACAAAGAAATGAAAGCTCATGGATTGAAGAATTAACATTATTAAAATGTCCATATTACTTAAAGCAACCTACAGATTCAATGCAATCCCTATCAAAATCCCAAGGACATTTTTCACAGAACTAGAACTCCAAATTCTAAAATTCATATGGATCCACAAAAGACCCTGAAAAGCCAAAGCGATCCTGAGAAAAAAAAAAAAACCTGGAAGTAAGACACGCTCCCATTTTAAACTATATTACAAAGCCATAGTAATCAAAACAGCATGGTATTGGTAGAAAAACAGATACATAGGTCAATGGAACAGACTGAGAGCTCAGAAATAAACCCACACATATATGGACAATTAATTTACAACAAAGGAGCAAAGAACATACAATGGAAAAAGGATAGTGTCCTCAAAAAATGGTGTTTGGGCGGCTTCCCTGGTGACGCAGTGGTTAAGAATCTGCCTGCCAATGCAAGGGACACAGTTTTGAGCCCTGGCCCAGGAAGATCCCACATGCTGCAGAGCAACTAAGCCTGTGAGCCACAACTACTGAGCCTGAGCTCTAGAGCCCACAAGCCACAACTACTGAGCCCACATGCCACAACTACTGAAGCCTGCACGCCTAGAGCCCATGCTCCGCAACAAGATAAGCCACGACAATGAGAAGCAACTAAGAGTAGCCCCCGCTCACTGCAACTAGAGAAAGCCCATGCACAGCAATGAAGACCCATCACAGCCAAAAATAAATAAATAAATAACTTTATAAAAAAAAGAAAATGGTGTTTGGAAAACTAGATGGCCACAGCAAAAAAAATCAAACTAGACCACTATCTCATAGCATACACAAAAATCAACTCAAAATGTATTAAATTGTATTATATCTGATAAGGGGTTAATATCCAAAATATATAAAGAACTCATACAACTCAACAACAACAAAAAACCAAACAACTCATTTTAACTTCACTAAAAAATGGGCAGGGGAGCTGAATAGACATTTTTTCTGAAGAAGACATACAGATGGCCAATGGACACATGAAGAGATGTTCAACATTACTAATTATTAGGGAAATTCAAATCAAAGCACAATAAAATATCATGTCATACCTATTAGAATGACTATTATCAAAAAGGCAAGAAGTAACAAGTTTTGGCAAGCATATGGAGAAAAGAGAACACTCATGCACTATTGGTGGGAATGTAAATTGATGCAGCCACCTCGGAAAACAGTATGGAGATTCCTCAAAAAATTAAGAATAGGACTACCATATGTCTCAGATAACCCACTTCTGGGTATTTATCTGAAGTATATGAAAACACTAATTTAAAAAGATATACGCAGCCCTGTGTTTGTTGTGCCATTATTTACAGAAGCCAAGATATGGAAACAACCCAAGGCCTCAGCAATGAATGAATGGATAAAGAAGGTGTGTATATATATATGATGGAACACTACTCAGCTGTAAAAAAGAGAAATCTTGCTATTTGAGACAATATGGATGGACCATAAGGGTATTATGCTAAGGGAAATAAGTCAGATGGAGAAAGACAAGTGCAGTATGATTTCATTCACATGTGGAATATAAGAAACAAACAAACAAAAAATAAAAAACAAAAAAATGAACAAACCAAACCAAACAAAAGCAAACATATAGATACAGAGAAGAGAGCAGTGGTTACCAGAGGGGAAGGGGTAGGGTGGGGATAGTGATGGTGAAATGGGTAAAGGGGATCAACTGTATATTTATGGATGGAAATGAAATTTTTGGTGGTGAGCAGGCTATAGGGTATACAGAAATGGAAATATAATGTTGTACGCATGAAACTTACATAATGTTATACACCAATGTTACCTCAATGCAAAATAAATCTAAAATGAAAAAAAAGAAGAAGGAAGCTATTGTTCTGGGGTAGATATAGTTGTTTGTGGGGTAGATACCAACATTTCTGGTGGTTAATCTAGTCCGCATCTGCAGTGGGATACCTGATCCAGGAATTTTTTCATTACTGAATGAAAGGTGTTACCCCACACCCAACTCCAGCTTTATCGAGGTATAATTGACAAATAAACTTGTACATGTTAAAGTGTACACCATGATGATATGCATACATTGAGAAATACTACAATCAAGTTAATTAACACATCCATCACCTCATGTTGTTAGTTACCTTTTTTTGATTGTGGTGAGAATGCTAAAGATTTACTCTCAGCACATTTCAAGTATATAATACAGTATTGAACTATAATCATTATACTGAATATTAGATTAGCAACTTTCAAATATGCTGTACAGTATTATTGACTATAGTCACTATGCTGTACATTAGATCCTCAGGACTTATTCATCTTATATTTGAAAATTTATATCTTTTAACTTCCCCATTTCTCCCAAACCCCCGCTCTAGACAACCACCATTTTACTTTGTTTTTATGAGTTTGTCCTTTTTTTTTTTTTTTTTTAGCATTCCACATGGAAGTATACCATACAGTGTTTGTCTTTCTCTGCTTGGTTTATTTCACTTAGCATAACGCCCTTCAGTTTCATGCATGTTGTTACAAATGGCAGGATTTCTTTCTTTTTTATGACTGAATAATATTACTTTGTATATATCTAACACATTTTCTTTATCCATTCATTTGTCATGTCTCGGCTACTGTGAATAACATTGCAATGAACACGAGAGTGTGAATAGCTCAAGATACTGATTTTGTTTCCTTTGGCTATGTACCCAGACATGGACTTGCTGTATTACAGTGGTCCCCAGCATTTTTGGCACCAGGGGCTGGTTTTGTGGAACACAAGTTTTCCATGGACCGGGAGAGGGGTGGGGTGGGGATGGTTTCGGGATGATTCAAGCACATTACATTTATTGTGTACTTTATTTCTATTATTATGACATTGTAATATGTAATGAAATAATTATACAACTCACCATAATGCAGAATCAGTGGGAGCCCTGAGCTTGTTTTCACTTGCCACTCACTGATAGGTTTTCGATAAGAGTCTGCAAGCAACTGATTTATTATGGTCTCTGTGCAGTCAAACCTCTCTGTTAATGATAATCTGTATTTGCAGCCGCTCCCCAGCACTAGCATCACTGCCTCAGCTCCACCTCAGATCATCAGGCATTAGATTCTCATAAGGAGCGCACAACCTACATCCCTCGCATGCTCATGCGCAGTTCTCAGTAGAGTTCACGTTCCTATGAGACTCTAATGCTGCCGCTGATCTGACAGGAGGCGGAGCTCAGGCGGTAATGAGAGTGACGGGGAGTAGCTGTAAATACAGATGAAGTCTTGCTCGCTTGCCCGTGGCTCACCTCCTGCTGTGTGGCTTGGCTCCTAACAGGCCACAGACCGGTACTGGTCTGTGGCCTGGGGGTTGGGGACCTCTGCTGTATTATATGAAAGTTCTATTTTTAATTTTTTGAGGAACCTCTGTATTGTTTTCCATAGTGGCTGTATCAATGTATATGCCCATCAACAGTGCACAAGGGTTCTCCTCTCTCTACATCCCCATCAATATTTATCTTTTGTTTTTTGATAATAGTTTTTCTAACAGATGTGAGGTGATATTTCACGGTGGTTTTGGTTTGCATTTCCTGATGATAAATGATTTTGAACACCTTGAAAAGATGTGCTTTAAATATTGAAAATACACTTCATTGGAATTCAAAAAGACTGAAAAAACTTGAAGGCAAGGGCATATCAGTTTTCATGTTTATATTCCTAGTGATTAGCACTGAATTTGTGCTAATAATGAATTATTGAATGAAGCTCTCATCATTTTCCAAACAAAGGAATAAATGAAAAGTGTGGGGAAAAGCCAAGTTACATTATAGAAGTGGGCAGAACTTTGAGTGGGAAGGGGCATGAGTGATCTTTCTGAGATGATGAAAATTTTTCATATCCTGATCTGGCTGGTGGCTACTGGGTATAAATATAAGTAAAAATTTCTTTAACTGCCCACTATGGATTTATACATTTTACTGTGTATAAATTATGCCCCCCAAACCAAAACTAAAACCAAACTATTGAGTAAAGCTGAATGTTTGGAATGTTTGACCGAATTTTGCTCCTTGTTTCTTTTCTCCTATTAAGCAGAGAGACTTAAATTTGATTCAGTTTTCGTGGGGAATAGAGAACCTAAGTGAAATTTGTTAGTATATTGTCTATTTCCAAATAGTACATAATTGTTACCACTGGCAGTTTTAATAGTAAGTGAAGGGTAAATATACAAAGCTAGGCTCACTTACTTTTTCAATTTACAAATTATCCCCTGAAACAAATATGTGTTGAAAATAGAAAATTCATCTAATTAACTTTCTAGACGCTTAAAAAAGTTATATTTCTATAATTCCCTTAATACTAGCTATCTTTTTGGTCATATTTGTGAGCAAAATATAAAGAGCACAAATTAAGGATGTTCAAGTGATTTGAAGAGGGCGGTCATTTTTTTTTTTTTCCTCTAAGGATGGCTACTTTAGTCTCTTTCTCAAGTGCAGATACACCTAAACTTAATTCCATTTCCTGGAAGAGATGTAACTGATCCACAGTTTATCTACAGGTGGTCCAGATTTTCCACCTGTTTCTGGCATGTGAGGTCCAGTTATCATCTGGTGGCTTTAGTGTAATCTCAGAAGCATTTTTCCCAGGGTCAAGCTGGGTTTCAAAGATCACATTTATCAAGTCTTAGAAATTGACAAGCATTTTGGCTGTGGGATATGTGTGACTGTCTATGCCCCTGACTCAGCCTTTTGGCATGGTGTTTTCATTTGAACACAGGGACCCAGTTGAGTTGTACTAGCCCAGAATATCTACTAAGGTTTGTTTTCTGACTATATACCCTCATCCTGCTGAAAGGTAATTTTTTAATTTTTAAAAAATATTTTTATTAGAGTATAGTTGATTTACAATGTTGTGTTAGTTTCAGGTATACAGCAAAGTGAATCAGTTATACATATACATATATCCACTTTTCTTTTTTTTTTTTTAGATTCTTTGCCCATATAAGCCATTACAGAGTATTGAGTAGAGTTCCCTGTGCTATATAGCAGGTTCTTATTAGTTATCTATTTTATATATAGTAGCGTGTATATGTCAGTTGCAATCTCCCAATTTATCCCTCCCCCCACTCCATCCCCTGGTAACCATAAATTTGTTTTCTACATCTGTGACTCTGTTTTGTAAATAAGTTCATTTGAAACCTTTTTTTTTAGATTCTACATATAAGCGATATCATAAGATATTTGTCTTTCTGTGTCTGACTTACTTCACTCAGTAGGACAATCTCTAAGTCCATCCATGTTGCTGCAAATGGCATTATTTTGTTCTTTCTTATGGTTGAATAATATTCCATTGTATATATGTACCACGTCTTCTTTATCCATTCCTCTGTTGATGGACATTTCCATGCTGTTTCCATGTCCTGGCTATTGTAAATAGTGCTGCAATGAACATTGGGGTGCATGTATCTTTTCGAATTATGGTTTTCTCTGGGTATATGCCCAGGAGTGGGATTGCTGGCTCATATGGTAGCTCTATTTTTAGTTTTTTAAGGAAACTCCATACTGTTCTCCATAGTGGCTGTACAATTTACATTCCCATCAGCAAGGAGGGTTCCCTTTTCTCCACACAAATTTTCTAATTTTCAAATGGGTATGTTGAGTAGAGCTCAAGGACAGGAATGGTACAACATAATTTCTTAGAAATTAAGTAGCAAAGACAATCTTTGACTATTTAATCAAATCTTTCCATATTTAGAACTCATTTCTTCAGCAAGTATAAAAAAGAAAACCTACAAGTTTTTTACCTCAAACTGAACAAAAGTTTTGCCAGGACAGTCAAACACATATGAATTTAATTGTGGCATTAATGTTCTACTTTGTGAGTGTAAAAGCATTTCCCTTCTGAGATATTTAATATATTTCATGCCCTAGCTGGTCACCCCTTAACTTCATTAACTCATTTATTCTACCTTGCTCAAAACTCTATACTTTATTTCTCGAATAAAAAGAATCCATTTGAGTAACCTCACTTGATAGTTTTCTAATTCTACAAATACGTGAACAATAGTTCATCATTTTTGCTCTATAGATCCAACAGTGGGCCCAGATTGTCTACCAAAGCAGAAAGTATTCAAACTGTATCTATCAAAGATGTGAGAGAAGATATTTCTACACTAGAAAGCTGTTGGAATAGACCTCCAAGACTCCTTCAAACTCTAAGATTTTAGGCCTGGGCACTCTTCAGGCTAAAATAACCAACTAGTAATCTTCTAGACATTTCACTTCTATTATCTTTAATCCTCAAAACAATGTGGTAAGGTTGGTACTATTATCCCTATTCTACGAGTGAAGACAGAGAGTCAGAGAGGTTAATTTAGCTAGTGAATTGTTTATCTGAAATGCAAAACCAGGTCAGTCCAATTCCAGAGTTGACACTCTTTCCACTGTACTTGCACTGGGTGTTGGAAGGATTCTGGGAAACCACAGCAGTGTGGAAGGACATATCGTTCCATTATTTTGTTATTCTCTTTTATGACATGGTTTATCACATGGTTAAAGAGAAAAGCAAGAACAGCCTGTGTCTAAGGACACCCTTGCTTCTCACCCAGAGGTGGCTCCCACATGTCTTCTTTTGGTCCCATGATCCACTGAGGCTCCTGTTTGTCAGGATGGTGATATTCTACTTTCTGGTGTGATGGGCTTCCTAAGAAGCAACAAGGTAAGGAAATATCCAATGTACAATGAAAGGTCTGAAATGTGGGTGGGCACCTGAGGAGTCTGAAGGGACTACAGTACCTTCAGAGAGGAATCCAGACAGCACCGTCTGTACCTTCTCTCACGGGCTCAACCCACACCCTCTCTGTCAATATATGTCCAAATGTCTCATCGGCCCTGCGTGTCTTAGTTGGGATTGCCCCGTTTTCTGCCTCACAAGTAAGAGCAGTTGGGCTCAATAGATAACTGATTGTCACAAATAACTTTTAGGTGGTGATCATTCTGGGTTTGAGGGCACCAGAGTTCTAAGGTTCTAACTCTCTCTCTTCCTGAAGGCATATCAGATAACGCACAGGATTTAAACCCCCCAAACCCAAACAATCAACAAAGAAGCAAACAAACAAAAAAATCCCATACACCAAGGAAACAATCTATGATATCTTTGCAAAGGAAAAGATATTCATCTTTGAGCAGTATAGAAAGAACACACATAGCATTTAAAGTCAGTTAAATGGAGCCTAGATTTGGATAGATCCTTTCCATTTTTTATTTTATAATCTCAAGCAAGTCATTTCACCTCTCTGAATCTTTGTTCTTTATCTGTTAAGTGGGGATAGTAATTTTGATTTTATAAGGTTATTGTGAGGGAAAATGAAGTCTGTATGTAAAGCTCCCAACACAAGGCGTGGCAGCAAACCCTCGGTAAATGCCAGCTGCTTCTTCTCTTCCTCCCTGGGTCCACTGGCTTTCGTAGGAAAAGGTTGTTTAGAAGGTGAAAGGACTCTTTCTTCCCATTCATTTGGGGGCCTCCTATAGCCTTTGGCTTTTAAGAATCTTAAATTGTTTATGTTGTATGAGTTTTTAAAAATAGCTTAGATGGCAATCCAGGGAACACAAATACAAAAGGATAATCTAGACTCTATGATGACTGTAGTGGAAAAAGAATGGAATGAAAAAAACAATGAGAATGTGAAAGAAACAAGGACAATGCTGCATACATTATTTACAAACAGGAACACTTTCTACGTACATGCTCCTGACACGTCATTATTTTGTAAGCTGTATATTCTTCTCAAGTATGGGGCAGTTTAAGTTAATGGTGTGATCCATTCATCCTGCCATGTTTTATTTATGTTTTCTTCAACAGTGAAATGAAGAGCTGAAAACAATGCCCTGCTTATTCTGTGAACAAGAAGAGGAAAGGGAAGTGTGTGTGTGTGTGTGTGTGTGTGTGTGTGTGTGTGTGTGTGTGAATTCTCCCCACAATTTACGAGTCAGGGCGATTTTAACCAATCTAACCACAGGCTTATTTTTAAAACCTCTTAATCATGTTCAGAAACAAGGCCTAATACTAAGGACAGCAAATGGCAAAAACTCTGTGGCCCTCTCTATTGAAGACCAACCCTGTTCCTCTCCTGCTTCAGTCTGATTACCTCTGGGGAATGTGCTGTTCCTTGGAATGAATCAACCCCGCACAAAATAAGAGAGGTTGAAAAGTTTAGGACGTGGAAAATATGTGGAATTTGCTCTTGAATAATGATTTGTATTTTTCTTTTGCAATAAATATGACCAATGACCCAGATGGAAGGATGGCAATTACTTAATGAATCAAGCTTTAGAAATGTAAAAACACTTCAGAATAAAAATGAAAGCAATAATAGTAGGAAGCCAAGTTAAGTAAACATGGATAATGCTCCTTGTATCTGTACATTTACAAATTCCAAAGCTATGACTGTGAAAGGGCTTATTCTAATGATACCAGTGTTCTTGGTTTCCATTGCTGGTTGAGTTGGTTCTTCTGAATTTGTGCACAAATAAGGCTCTGTGCTGACTTTTCTCACCCATTTGGGAGTCAGTTAGCTGGGACGATGTGTCACTAATGTAGGACTGTGATTTAGCAGTCTCCATGGCTCTGACAATCATTTACCTGTGTGCAAGGTGCTTTTGCCCTAACAGTCTCAGGTCTCTCCAAGTAAATCATTTCTAAATCTGTTACAACCAGTGTAGAAGTCTCCTTTTTGCTCAATTATATATTTAAAATCTGCTGTGCATGGGAATCTGTCCTTGACTACTGACCATTCCCTGAATTTGTGAAATGGGATATATTTCTGAACTTTAGAGAAGAAATTGCCTTTAAAGGGGCGGTGGGGGTGGGGGGCAGGAGAGGCGGCAGAGCTGTGTATGCACAAATTCTGGCGAGTGTAGAGCTGTATCTTCATGCAGCCACCAACACAAACGTTTTTGTCTTTTAAAAGAAGAGTTGGCAGCTGTTTACTTTAAGGAATATGGTGCCACGAGGTTGGTAACTTTGGGAAAGTCACAGCCTTTCTTATAAAACAAGAGGCCGAATTCGATGATATTTAAGAGACGCTATGGGAGCAAAAAACTTTTTCAAGGTCAAAAAAATCTTTTAGAAAGTAGAGAGCAATTAGATTTTTAAAAAAAAAAGAAAGAAAGAAAGAAAGAAAGCTTGATGTTACCTTCCTCCCTGGTCTCTGAGTAAACTGCAGTAGGTAGGAGATTAACCTGAATTATCTGATGGCTGTATTTACAGTTGTTGCTTTTCTCCTCGCCAATGTTCCCCAAACATTAGTACGCGTAAGAATCACCTGAGAGGCTGTTAAAAAGACAGTTGTAACTCCTGAGATTAGTTCAGTAGGTTAAGGGCAGGGCCCAGGAATCTGCACTTTTAAAGAGATACTGGTGTGGGAATCACTAAAAGTTATAGTATTCCCAGGGGAGAAGGGGAATCTTTCTGGGAGTTATGGCAGGTTAGCTAGCTAGAGGGGAGGGAGGGGCATCTTTTATATAATAGTCTATCTCTGCTTAGGGAAGCTCTCCTACTGACGTTGCCGGTGGGGAAATGTAAGGTGTTCCTCAGGAGGGCTGAGGTTGAATCACTGCCAAAAGCTGCTGGTCCATTTCAACTAAAAGCAACAAATAAATAAACCTACCGAAAAGACACTATTGAAGAAGAAAACAGTTCTAGTATCCCAGCAATTAGTAAAAAATAAGGGAATTAATTGAAGGAGCATGAGGATAGGAAAGGATTTTTATCAAATTGCTAAAATGTACCAGGACTTCCCTGGCAGGCCAGTGGTTAAGACTCTGAGCTTCCAATGCAGGAGGCGAGGGTTCGATCCCTGCTCTGGGAGCTAAGATCCCACATGCGTGGCACGGGTAAAAAAAAAAATGTGCCAAGTGCTTTATAGACATTGTCTCTTTTAATCCTTATATTTATGAGCGAGGACTTAGTCCTATTTTGCGAATAAAGAACCTGAGGCTGACAGACCTAGTAATTCTCAACCTAACTGCACATTAGATTCACTTGGGGTTGGGGGAGGTGGAGGGAAACTTTGTAAAGCTACCTATGCCTAATTTGCACCCCCAGAGTTTCTGATGTCATTGGCTGGGCATTATACCTTTATAAGTGCCCTGGAAATGCTAATGTTCAGCCAGGGGTCAGCATCACTGATATTAGCCGAAGTTCACAGGATTGAATTGATTCCCAAATGAGTGCTCACAATGAGCCTCCTTCGAACTATTCTGGAAACAATTCTCTTTCCAAGCCTGAACCTCTGAGGTAAGATTGTTGCATGAAGATCTTTGTTAAAAATATGCTCAGGGGCTTCCCTGGTGGCGCAGTGGTTGAGAATCTGCCTGCCAATGCAGGGGACACAGGTTCGAGCCCTGGTCTGGGAAGACCCCACATGCCGTGGAGCAGCTGGGCCCGTGAGTCACAACTACTGAGCCTGCACGTCTGAAGCCTGTGCTCCACAACAAGAGAGGCCGCGACAGTGAGAGGCCTGCTCACTGGGATGAAGAGTGGGCCCCACTTGCCACAACTAGAGAAAGCCCTCACACAGAAACGAAGACCCAACACAGCCATAAATAAATAAATAAATAAATTTAAAAAACTGCGTAGGAATCAGATTAATTGAATTCCACAGAATTTGTGCATACTTTAAAACAAATGTGCTCAGGTCATAGAAACAAAATCTTTGATGGAAAGTTTGCATAATAAAATTTACATTATTTTGTTATTACTGTGATCCTGAGAGGTCAGTATTATTGTTATGATCCTCTATCCTATCCTATTCTATTCTATTCTATTCTATTCATTCCAATCCACTCCATTACATTCAGTTCTATTCCTAGGCATGATGTAGTACTAGTACTGAACTAACCTTCACACTGTGAACAAATACAAAATTGGGTGAAACATAGGACACAACTGTTTTTAGGCAGTTAACTCTTAGGGACGAAAACTTTGAGACGTACCTCACAATTGCCCATTCTGCTTGGGGATAATTTACTGTGTTACAGAGAGTTGGAATATGAGCTGAACATGGTGTTTCCGTTGAGCTGAGGATATGGAGATCAGAGCTGGGGAGAGCTGAAATGGCTGAAACCTCTGAGTCAGGACAACAGAGATGAGGGAGTGAGGGGTACCCAGGAGTCCATGTTGGGGTCACCCATGAGTCTATGGCTGAAGGCTGGGCTATTCATCACGTGCAGGGTAAGGCCACCTGGAAATTACTGGAGAGCATCTACTACAGGATTGAGAGCAGAATAGACTAGGGCAAAGCATGCTGAGGGGAGGGTGTACAGAAAGATATTCGAGTTCAGCCCTGCCACAGAGCAGAGATCAGAACACTGCCGTTAGAACCCAGAAAAGACAACACCTAGAGTAAGACCAACTATAGACCTGCCCTAACAAAGGCAAACCCCCAAAGCTCCAGGGGAGACAAAGCCTGTAGGACACTGGTCTCATTAGCTTTGGTGGCAAATTACATCCCACGCCTCTCTGGTTAATGTGACAAGCACAGCCTTGATAGAAGGATAGGGCTAGAACTAACTAAATCAGCTACTACACCTGAGGCTGAAAAAGAATGTTGAAGTGTGCCTTCTATGGCAGCATTTTTATAAATGAAGGATATTATGTTGGTTTACCCGCAAATTATTCATTCATTCATTGCTTTGTTCATTAAATAATTTCTGAAGAGCGAGTACTGAGCTAGTACCAGGGATACAGAGAGTTAAAAAGATAATTCTAACTCTTGTGATGCACAGTTAGTGGGAGAAATAATGCTTCTCTACGAAGATATTCCCGGTGATAAGGACTTTGACACTTTGTAATTTCCTTATATTTCTAAACAATATTTTCAGAGTCATACTTTTTCTTGGTGTTACAGATAAAATAATGTGATTTTCCCCCAACTAATTTTAACAGTTTTACTGAAACAATGATTTAACAAAGAGCAGAAAATCTGTTCTACTGCTCAAAATTTATTGATTTATTATTTTGGTAATATCCTAAGATAATTATGTGAGTTAGTTTCCAAATTATCCTTGTTAAATTTTTAATTCTGCATTATTATATATTCATTTATATTTGATATTCAACTGGAATCTAATTCTAACATTTTATTAGAACACTGTCTTAGAAGTTAAGACAGTTTATGTTATTGTTGTTTTTTGATGTTGGAGATTTTTTCCATAGTGATTCAGTGCAAGGATTCATCTTGAATTCTATACAAGGGTGATAATTTCCTTAAGTATGAAAGTAACGCCAGGGACTTCTCTGGTGACGCAGTGGTTAAGAATCTGCCTGCCAATGCAGGGAACACAGGTTCGAGCCCTGGTCCCATATGCCACGGAACAACAAAGCCAGTGCGCCACACCTACTGAGCCTGTGCTCTAGAGCCTGCGAGCCACAACTACTGAGCCCGTGTGCCACAACTACTGAAGCCCGCGGGCCTAGAGCCCATGCTCGGCAACAAGAGAAGCCACCGCAATAAGGAGCCCGCGCACCAGAACTAAAAGTAGCTCCCCCCTCACCGCAACTAGAGAAAGCCCGTGCCCAGCAACGAAGACCCAACACAGCCAAAAATAAATAAATAAATTAATTTTTTTAAAAAAAGAAAGAAAAGAACTCCAAATAAGAGATCCTCACTGATGTAGTGCTCCTGTGACATATACCTGCAGACTGCATGGTAGGAAAGCCTAAGTTTATTATTATTAATTGCTAAAGCTCTGCTGTATACGAAGTGTGTTGGGGGTTGTGATCTGTGTAGAAGCAACAAACACAAGCTCTGTTCTCTCTGATCTCTCATTATAGGACTTGTATAAAATAGATAAACATTTATACTGTAAGAAGGATTGGGAAATACCTCTTTAGCAACATCATCGCTTTTGCTAATTTTGTATCTTTCAGACAGACTCAGTTTAATCTTCCAATCATTTGTCTTAACATGCCTTAACTAGGTGAAAGTCTATAAGCCAACTTTTATAAGGAAGCAGGGTGTAAAATGAATATACATATATATTATGTATATATTCATATATATTTTAATATGTATTCTCTGCTGACAAATAATCTAAATGAAGTCTTCTACGGCCTTCTTGAATTCTTTCCCATTATTATTCTTTTTCTCTCCACCATGTTCTTAATGTTGATTGGAAGGATAACTTCGAATCAATTGCCAACAAGAAAGATTCTTATTATCTTAAAAATTCAGTGGGGTTGGTTTCTGCCTACTTCTGCCTCAGTATACAGTGGGACTGCTCACCACAAATGGCCATGGTTATGGAAATAACAAGATGTCCTCGGGTCCCACCACGTGGTGCACAAAATTCAAAGGGAATGTAAATAACCTAAATGATGAATCCCAATCCTTTTCACAACTTTCATACTTATGAAAAGGCTGTGGATTTGTAGCATGTACGAGAGAAGATGATTTTACTTTGTTGAAATAGTTCAAACATCTGCTCCTTACTTTGAATAGATTTTGATTTATGTGCCTGTACAAACTTGATATCTATAAAACTGACTAGCAAAGTAATATTTTGAAATTTTTTTCTCTCTTTGCTTTAGGGAGCTCCAGAACCTAGGAAGTGACTAATGATATTGCATGAGATAGATTAACTTAATTCTTTCATCATCCATTTTTGTTTGTGACTACATGGTAACAACCATGAAAATAGAGACTCAGTGCTCATTGCTTGGAGCAGTTCTACTTTCCTGTTGTACAGCAGTAAGATGCAGCTATGTTCCGTAATTTAAAGAATGCATACCTCTCCCACGAGCAGCACAATGAGCCAGCAATTCACCCTTAAGCAACGAAAGCAAAAAGAAGAAAAGTAGAATCTTCAGATTCTGACTTAGTATCGTGTGGATGGATGGACTCCCCAGCCAAGTAAACTGATCCTTTAAACTCAATAAGGCACCTTAAAAAAGAGCTGTGTAATATTGGAAGAACATGTTTTGGCACCATCAGTTCTGTTTCATCTTGACAGTTAAAAGAGAAACAGAGAAATTCTTCACTCTTTCTTCTTGCCTGATATCCCTTATAGTCTTTCCCCTAGGAAAGGATATTGTTTATTTTCCCCCATGTTGGTGATTCCAATAACCAGTGTTGAAGATTTGCAGAATTTCATTCCCACTTTAGATCTATTTCTCATATTAGTTTCCAAATCTAATGTTTTGTAATAGCTAAAAGAAACAGTGCTTGCAAGTCATTGTTCTTGTTTCATCAAAGTATCCACTGTTTCTCCCATTCTTTCCCCCATTATTTGTTTTCTCACTCTGAGGAGACTCATACAAACTGTCTTTAGTCAGGGTATAGTTTAAGTCTGATTTCATAAGCCGATTATTGTGAGACCAGATGACAGAAGAACCTCCCAAAAGAGCACACTTAATACAGGAAGTGAGGTTAATGATTCAGTAGGCGAAACTTACTTCTGACTCACCATACCACCTAGTGAAGTCCTACATTCACAGTGAAGATTTACTAGACGTTTGTTGACTGATTACTATACCACCAATAAATCCTGAGTATAAGGAAAATGTCATGTAGAAATCATCTATTTCAGATCTAAAGATTAGGAAACAGAAGCAGCAAGAAATCAAATGACATTTTTGCTATAATACGTGTAGTGAGTTCATAGTAGAAACATTTCTATTATTGGCTCGATTTTTGTTCCTGCACGTTTTCCCTTCCCTCTATCTTTCTCAACTTTTAAAAATGTACACTATGTCACTCTAAACACTTATCTTTGAAAACCTTCTTAGATGGTTTTTGGAACAAGGCAGTGAAAAAGAGTTGGTACCAAGACTTTAGATTCAGAAATGTAACTTTGCCATCTAACCAAATTGAGTATAACACAAATTAGAGGCCAAGATTAATGTAGTTGTTCAGAAACTATGTAGTAATCTATAACAACTGGTTCAGCCTGTCGAAGACACAGAATCAAATCTGCTATTGTGTAGTGCTTTTCAGTTATGCTGGCAGCCTCAGAAAAGTAGTCCATTCTTGAAAACACACTCTCTGAATTACCTTGCATGGTTTAGCAGTGGATCTTAAATTTTCAGGAGGTCCAGGACATCATGAAAATGCACATACATACATACCCACTATACTTTACGTATAATTTCAACAAGTTTATAAACCCCTGGATCTATCTGAGGACTTTCTATGGCACCACGACAGATAGAATAAGAATCTCTGGTTTAGAAAATCAGGGTGTAAACCTACTCTTGTTTGTTCATTTGCCAATTTTTTTTGGAGGGGTGCCAAGTGGTTTAATTTTAAATCTGTTTTATGAAATCTTAGTGGAAAAATTATTTCCTTTCAAAGTAGAGAGTAAATTTTAAAAAATTTTGTGACTGCCATAGCACAGATTTAATTTTCCTGTTAGAAGTAGAGTTGTTGGTTTTTTTTAATCTCATATTGGATGTCATTCCTAAGTATAGACTCCTACTACCAAAGAGTCATCATGATAATTGGAATTCTTTCCAATTCCAGAAATAAGAATTAGAGCAATCTTTAAGAGGAGAAGTGACCTATACTAGGAGTCAGCAAAGTAAGGCAGGAGAACCAAATGGGTCCTGCTGCCTGTTTTTATAAATAAAATAGGTGTTATCCCCTATGGCTGCTTTTGTGCTACAGGAGCAGAGTTCCTGAATAGTGGCAACAGAGACTGTAGAAGTGGCAAAGCCTAAAATATTTATCATCTGGCCCTTTACAAAAACGTTTACCTACTCCCGTCCCGTATCATTCTAATTAAACATTTCTCAGCCTCAGCGCTATTGACATTTCAGGCTGGTTATTCTTTCTTGCGGGGGACCGTCTTTTGCATTGTAGGGTGTTTAGTAGCATCCCTGCCTTCCTCTACCCACTAGATGCCAGGAAACCTTTCTCCCCTCCCACAGTGGTGACAGTCAAAAAGATATTCACAATGTCCCGGTTGAGAACCAGTATTCTAGGTAGATGTATTTTTTCTTCTTGGTTAGAGGGGAGAGGAGTCCATACCTACGTCTTGACTTAAGGTTCTCTCCCATTAGGAAGCTCTCCACTAGAGCATTCTTTTTCTTTTCAAAGCAGAGGATCGCTTCTGCTGTTTTATTAGTTCATCTGGCTTCCTTCAGTTTTTCAAAGAGGCAGAATACTACTGATCTCTATCTCTTGACTAAAAATGTCTTCAAAAACCTTGTACTTGTTAAGAAGTCACCACTTCCCTCCTTATTATTAAGTGCTATCCTCACTTCAAGCCCCAATAAGTGTAACAATTTTGACTTTCTACCATAGAAAAAGTAACAGTTGTGTAAATGCACAGATGTTATCACTGTTACTAGTTTCATTATTAGTTTCTGCTCTGACTTAGCTTGAGGCCACTGTGTAAAACTATCTCCGTTAAGAAATATAGTGAATAAGAAAGATTTATAGCAAGTATTCCAATCAGAATATCACTGTCTGAGAATGTGAATCTGCTTCCCTTCCTAAACTCTTCAATTAGTTGATTCATTTCTCTGTAAGTGTTGCCTTAACAATATAATTATATTACAAGTATTTTTCTTTTCACATCTTATCTTCATTTATTTAATGGCAAGTCTTATATATATATGGATCCTGAATATTTCTTCCATCCTTCAAAACAAAAAAGTGACTTAAAGGAGAAACTAACTTACATTTTTGCATTTATTTTTAGATAGGATTATAATTTTAGCCATCAAAATAATATTGTAGTAATGGTACAATACTACATTGTACCATTACTACAATATGTGTACTTTCTGATCAAAGTAGATATTATCTTTTAATATTTATCTTGAGTAGATACGGGCAAATTGGTTCTGTGAAAAATCTTGGAGTCATCAGGTAAGAAACATTTATTTCCTCCACAGAGTCTAATCTAAGGTAGATGACATTTATACAAAGAAAAGGAAGCTATTTCATCACTTCAAAACGAACTGACATGACGTATAACTGCAAATATATTTTTTAAAAACCACACACACAGATTATTAAGAAAATGTAATTTAGTGGTCAGGACTAAATTAACTATTTAGATGAGTGAGAAGTGAGTTAAAAATAAATTCGTTAACTCCAATACTATAATGATCCACAGTTATCCTTTCTGACTTTTACCTGATGAGGTAAATATGACCTAATGTTCTAGAGGTTTGTTCCATACGTGTGATGACTGTGACATTGCCATGGATCCCAGCAAAATATTGTTTCTTTGGCACAATTCATGTTGTCATTACCATGATGCAACCTTAATTTTCATAGAGTTTAAATTAGAGAACCATCGGTGTTTAGTCAAGTTACAGTAAAACAATCCAACAGATTGTTTACTTTGGTATTAAAAATTCTTGTCAGGGGAGATATGTTCCTTTCTTATTTGGATATAAGAAATAACTTTTGAAGTGTCAGGAAAACAAACATTAACATAATGTTTTCTCCAACACTAATGCCAGAGTGATCAAAATTCCTTATGACATGCAAGTTGGAAACATGTAATGTTTTCTTTATTTTGTCTTCAGTGATACAAGGTGGTCTCTTTTTTCTTTTGTTCAACAATCAAATTTCGAGAGCCAGAAACTTTTACCCTCTCATACGTGGGTTGACAGTTACTGACCTTTTTAAACAAAGAGTAAAAAAAAAAAAAAAATCAATCCAAACCCACAAACCAGTGTTTTTATTTTGAAGAAAAACAAACTTCTTTTTTTTCATGAAAGGGACAGAAAAAAGAAAGAAAGAAAGAAAGAAACCATAGCAAACAAATGTTTTGTGAGTCACAATTGCATGCTATTCACAGTGGTGGTGGTTATTATCCAATTATATGTGGTTTCTCCTGTATCATCTTGTCTGTGTATTTTACTGGTGTCATTTTGTTTATTTTTGCTTTATTTTAGAATTAGTATAACATATAGTATGTCTGAATGCATCAGTTAATTTCAGGTCCAATCTTGTGAATCTCCACACCCATTTTGCATAAAAGCTTCCACAGATCAGATGAAATCATGTGTTGACAACGTGCATGCATATAGTTGCTTAAAGTTCTAACTTTCCTCTTCTTATTTTCTTCCAGTCGCTTCATTTATATTCACTCATTTACATAATCAAAAAATATTTGGATCCTCATAATGTGCCAGAGGTGGTGCTTTCACATTATCTCATTTCATTCTTACACTGATTCTGTGGTGGCTATGTATTTATTCCCATTTTACAGATTAGGAAACCAAGGCTCTAGGGGTATGGATTTATCCAAGGATTACATAGCTACTGAGTCTGGTTCTATGATCTGATCATTTTCTACAAGATATATTTGTTTATCAATTTAGGTGGCTGTATTTGTACATTTATGTGATGGAAATAAAATAGTTTAATAAGTGAATTATAGTATTCTTTAACTAAATCACTGTGAGGGAAAACCCTAGGTGAAATAATTTGTTGTTTTAAGTAAGAGCATAAATTTCTTAATTCTTAGGCTGTATATTCAAGACAATGTAACAATTGCCTGGAAGCTGAAATATTTAATTAATAAAAATTTTTTTTTCTCTGCGACATTGTTGTAGTTTTGACTGATCTTCTGAGGGGATGTTTTGGCCCAACAGAATCCGTGGCCATAGGCTAGCCTATCTTCAAGCATCGAGGGTCTTTGGCTTCTTTTCTGCATTCTTTCTCCCTGCCACAAATGAAGAGATTAGCTATGTATGTGGCATCTTACTTAATTTTGTATAAATTGCACTGTATTTCTTCATATTTTTAAAAGCATTTAATTTCCTTTATTATGGTAAAATATACATAAAATAAAATTTACCATTTTAACTGTTTTTAAGTGTGCAACCCAGTGACATCAAGTCCATTCACAGTGTCGTGCAACCCTTACCACCATCCAGTTCCAGAACTTTTTCATCATCCAGAACAGAAACTCCATACCCGTTAAACAATAATTCCCCATGCTCCCCTTGCCCCCAATATCTGGTAACCTCTATTCTATTTTCTGTCTTTTATGAGTTTGACTATTCTAGGTACCTCAGATAAGTGCAATCATACAATATTTGTCTTTTATGTGTCTGGCTAGTTTCACTTAGGATATGTTTTCAAGATTCATCCTGGTTACGGCATGTATCAGAATTCCATTACTTTTTAGGGCTGAATAATATATCATTACATGTAGATACCACATTTTGCTTTTTCATTCATCTATTGACAGATATTTGGGCTATTTCCATTTTTTGGTTATAATGAATAATGCTGTTATGAACATTGGTGTACAAGTATCTGAGTCCCTGCTTTCAATTCTTTTGGGTATATAACCGGAAGTGGAATTGCTGGATCATGTGATACTTCCACCTTTAACTTTCTGAGGAAGTACCAAAATATTTCTACAGCTGCTGCACCATTTACATTTCCACCAGCAGTGGACAAAGTTTTTAATTGCTCCATATCCTTGCCAGGACTTGTTATTTTCTGTGCTTTTTTTTTAAAATAGTAGCCATTCTAATGGGTGTGTCTTTAAGTTTTTAATATAGTATTTTCCATGAATTATAATTAAAATATACCCATATATTTGTAGACAAATTTTTTTCTTTTTTTTAACTGAAGTCTAGTTGATTTACAATGTTGTGTTGGTTTTAGATGTAAAGTGATTCAGTTATACATATATATATATATATATATATATTCTTTTTCAGATTCTTTTCCCTTATAGGTTATTACAAAATATTGAGTATAATTCCCTGGGCTATACAGTAGGTCCTTGTTGTTCATCTGTTTTATATATAGTAGTGTGTATATGTTAATTCCAAACTCCTAATTTATTCCCCCCCCCATCCACTTTGGTAGCCATACATTTCTTTTCTATATCTGTGAGTCTGTTTCTGTTTTGTAAATGAGTTCATTTGTATCATTTTTTAAGACTCCACATGTAAGTGATATCCTATTATATTTGTCTTTGTCTGGCTTACTAAACTTAGTATGATAATCTCTAGGTCCATCCATGTTGCTACAAATGACATTACTTTATTCTTTTGTGTGGCTGAATAATATTCCATTGTGTGTGTATATATATATATATATATATATATATATATATATATATATATACCACATCTCTTTTATCTATTCATCTGTCGATGGACATTTAAGTTGCTTCCATTCTAGACCAATTATATTTTGATAATACCATCTCCCAATTTGCATGTTTTGCTTCTGAATATAATGCTGAGGACTTATTGTTGGGGGAATTTTCTGGGTGGGGGAAGAACATGTTTTGATGAGTCAAGTCTATCTAATATGACTCTTTCTACTCAGATATGTTCCTGAGCCTCCTGAAATTAATTTATATAGTTTATGACAATTTAATCTTTGTTTGGGTATTAGGCATAAACTCTGTACACTGTTAGAACACATTCTGGGAGACAAAAATAGCAGTAGATTTTTGCAGTGTAAAATTCCAGGGTGAATCAAAGACACAAACTGTAGGACTTCCTTGGTGGCACAGTGGTTGAGAGTCCGCCTGCCGATGTAGGGGACATGGGTTCGTGCCCCGGTCCGGGAAGGTTCCACACGCCGCGGAACGGCTGGGTCTGTGAGCCATGGCCGCTGAGTCTGCGCGTCCGGAGCCTGTGCTCCGCGACGGGAGAGGCCACAGCGGTGGGAGGCCCGCGTACCGCAAAAACAAAACAAACAAACCAAAAAAGGCACACAAAACTGTTAATTTTTTCAGGTGAATCAAATCTTCTTGCTCTTCTGCTTAAAATACAAACCAGATAGAGAAGATCATAAAAACAATTAGCAACAGCCTTTATAGTTTTGTATAAACATAATGCAAAGAATGTCATTCATCCCCACCCAGGGGCAGACATGAACTCAGATAAACGCTGGAGGAATTGTTCCTCTGCATCCCCTGCTCCCCGACTTTCCTCCCATGAAATCTGCAAATGACAAAAAGAAAACAAGGCTTTTGGTAAAATGGCCAAAGAGAACCAAACCCAATAATGATATTTTTCTCATTACACCTAGGCTTTAGGAAATTGTGCTAAGAAAAGTGTTCTGGGGCCTAACTACAATGATGTTGTTTTCATCGTACTATATGTTTTGAGAAAATAGAGTTTTGATTGAAAACTGTTTATGGTCTTTTATCTTTCTCATCTAAAGTGCATTGAAAAACGCTTCGTTAAAAGCATCAAAAAGTTGGAGTGAAAATAAGTTCTTGTTTGACTTACCTGCAAGAAGATATTAAAAGCTAAGACTTGGAGTTTGGTTAAATTCTTAAGTGGTTGGCCACATGTTAACAGATGTTGGACCAGATTGTTTATATTAGAGAATTTCTAATCTGTTTATGACACATAATGGTTTTGAAATTTCTGAAATACTATTTTCTCCACCTAAGCAAGAAATCCGTAATAGGGACAGAAATTTAAGTTATAAGATATATAAGATATATATATATCCAGTAATTGAAATTTAAGTATTGATTTGTCTGGACATTTTATATATATATATATGTATATATATATACTTTATATATATATAAAGTATTTACTATGTATATTTTTTCAATATATATATAAAGTGTATATATATATATATATATATATATAGTGGTCACATAACAAGGGCCTACTGTATAGCACAGGGAACTATGTACAATATCCTGTGATAAAAAATCAGGTCAAAGAATATGAAAAAGAATATATATATGTAAAACTGAATCACTTTGCTGTACAGTAGAAATTACTACAACATTGTAAATCAACTATACTTGAAAAAAATAAGTTTTAAAAAAAGTCTTTACTTGGATTTATCATAATCTCAGCTAACACAGAACCTGGTATATGGTAATAGTATATGTGAAAGTGAGAAACTTCTCAACTTAGGCCTAGAGGTTTAGGGAGGAAAAACAGTATTTTCCAGGCTGTACTGATAGGTAGAGGGCAATATATGGGGAGCTCCTGGGATTGGGGAGTGATTCTTCAAAGACTTGGTAGAAGGCGAAGCATTAATAGGAGCTATTTCTGGGGTCAGGATTGGAATTGACAGCTTCCGCAAGATTTTTTCCTCATCAAGTTTTCTGACCCATCCCCCCTACCCAAAGTTCCTCCAGTCTGATGTATATGTTCCCCCTCTTTGCTCCTCTGTCATACTGTATACTCTCTATCGCGACTCAGCCTACTATCCTCTAGATGAGGATCCTGGTAGGGCAAAGATAACCTCTTGGAATAATGATATCTCTCTTCCAGAACATTCCTTGACACTGCTTCTCAACCACCACTTCTCAGTGGCTAAAGTGATTGATTTTGAGCTGGGTGAATTTGTTAAAAAAATCTAAGAATAGATTGGTCATTCTGCACCTGAGATATCAACGGCTGTGGCTGGCCATAACTATTTCATCACAGACCCCGTACCCAAAGTGCTTACTGATTTCCTTTGGTTGGTGTGAAATATTTTTTAAAGAGCCCATCCCTAAAGTGATGGAAAATGGACAGATGGAAATTTAGGGAGCCCTGTGTGAGAATGTATATGTTTCAAATTGCCATTTACGGATTTACTTTGGTAATATGGTTTATTGGTGGATGGAAGGTTTGATTCTTGAGAATCTTTGAAAGCTTTCAGGCATCTTCCTCTATGTGTATTTATTATATACATTTCTATTTATAATCACTCTCCACTCCCTCCTCCTGATTTCTTACTCCCTGCAGAGTCAGGACTGGGCTTAGACGGTTTATTCTTCAGAAGGAGGTTTCTGCCATAGCAGGACTCTACCTCTCCCCGCCCCGCCCCACCTCGCACCTCCCATTCAAAGACTGGTCATTCTGGAGAGGTGTGTGCAGTGGTGATAAGGGTAGGGAAGAAGGTGCCCCAGCAGCGAGATGTTATCCCTAGGGTAGGAGAGAAGGAATTCTTTTTTTTTTTTTTTTTTTTGCGGTACTCGGGCCTCTCACTGTTGTGGCCTCTCCCGTTGCGGAGCACAGGCTCTAGACGCGCAGGCTCAGCGGCCATGGCTCACGGGCCCAGCCGCTCCGTGGCATGTGGGATCTTCCCGGACCGGGGCACGAACCCGTGTCCCCTGCATCGGCAGGCGGACTCTCAACCACTGCACCACCAGGGAAGCCCCGAGAAGGAATTTTTGAATTATTGTTGCCTCCACAGCTTGTTAGATTTATCATCTCCACTTCATATATATTTTGCTCTTGTTGAAACTTATTTTGGAATTCTTTGCATTCTGTACTGTATCTATCAAGGTTTTCATATGAGATGCATTTTATTTCTCATATTCTTGTGTCTGTGTGAATATCTCACTGACCCTGTGCAATTGTGGCCCAGGAGGCAGACTCAGCTGAAGGATACTGAGTTGGGAATAGCAAGTGTCAATTAACCGCTCAAAGTACCATCCTCTAAACTAGTTTATACTAAGAAGAATTTTATTTCTTTATAATAAAAAGTCTTTACGGAAAGAATATTATGAAAAATATCATGCTGCTTGAATGCGGAGTTCTTACGGTGTATCTATGTGGACATTTTAATCAAATATGGTCAATGATACTAGGAATATTTCATCTAAAATATGAGAGACACAGCTACTCAGGTACGACCCACTCTGTGGTCCTCACCATGTGACCTCGTCTGCTAGGTCCAGACAGCTTTACAAGATGTTTCTGACGATAATAATAATAATGGCAACTACTTATTAAAATATTCACCATATTATACACTATGCTAAAAGATTTACATGCCTGTGTCATTTGGTCCTTCCAATGCTTTATGCAGTAAGTACTATTATTAACCTCATTTTGCAGAAGGGGGAACTGATGCACAGTAAGGTTAGGGCGCTTACCCATGATCAGGCATCTAGTAAGAAGCAGAGCTGGGCACTGAGCCCTGATTCTAGAGTATGTCTTTATATGACACTGTGTCCCAAGATGAACCTATGCTATGGCCTCTATTCTGCTTTATTCAACCCGCCTCCATGCTGTGTTCCCTTTAATCTGTAACTGAACCAAATCCCATCTTGTTTATATCAGACACCCTGGAAACTCGCCTGCCCATGAAGTCCCCATGGCTGCAAGCAGCAAACTTTCATCTGAAAGGAAGAAGGTGCTGACCTAAAACAAATAGACTGACAGTTATTTCTCCAGCACAAATGGATTAATTCGGATCAACAAAGAACTGCAATTCTGGGTCTGCAACCACGGCGAGCCTCGAGCAAGTCCCAGCAGGGAGAGGAGAACTGTTTTAAAGAAGGGGAAAGGAAGTTGGGAGGGCTGTAGTAAACAAAGAATCCATTGGAGGAATTGAGTGTTCAAAGTATAGTGGCTTTTCATTGGCTGAGTCCTGACAGTCTCTCATTGGCTGAGCTCTTGGCAAGAAAGAGGAGGAAGTCTTTCTTCTTTCTGGTGGCTCTGATCTCTAGCAGGGCATGCCCCCTTTCTGGTCACCTGATTCTATTTTAATTGAGGTTTCCGTTTTATTAATTTTTTACAAAGATTAAATGTTTGCTGAGATGAATGTGTATAAACTTATAAGTTTATTAAATGGAAGTCTCTGTGTAAACTCTTTTTCCTTCAGTTTTCAACACTTAAAATTTATTAGAATTTATTAGAGCTTTTATAAAAAATCATGTATTTTTCCAAACAAATGATGTGTTTTTAACCTAATGAAAAGTGCACCAAGCAACTTCACAAAACTTTGGAAGGAAATACAGTTTAAACAGCGACCAGCAAAGAGTAGATGTAAATTAAGCTCTAATTTTAGCTATTTCCATTAGAATAGAATCATATTAATTATAAATTCATTTTAGGTTGAGTAGAGTTGTCAACCCAGAAAAAAACGAACAAACAAAAAAAGAACAGGAAAAAAAATTGGCAGAAAGAACAAGGATAAATCTCACTCGTTATCTCTTATCTTCAACTCCATCTCTATCTGTACGTCTATAAGTGAAATAATGGCTATCATTCTAATGTTGCAGTGTCATCAATCTGATAACTCTCAAGAGAAGGGCATGTTTTCCTTTGGTTTTCTTTTTGGCAGTTGTGACCTTGATATGCTGGGGAAAGGTTGTGTTTACTTTTTAAATAATTAATTAATTTATTTTATTTTATTTATTTTTGGCTGCATTGCGTCTTTGTTGCTGCACGCGGTCTTTCTCTAGTTGCGGCGAGCAAGGGCTACTCTTCACTGTGGTTTGTGGGCTTCTCATTGCAGTGGCTTCTCTTGCTGCAGAGCATGGGCTCTAGGTGCACGGGCTTCAGTAGTTGTGGCATGCAGGCTCAGTAGTTGTGGTGCATGGGCTTAGTTGCTCTGCAGCATTTGGGATCTTTCTGGACCAGGCCTCGAACTCATGTCTCCTGTATTGGCAGGCGGATTCTTAACCACTGTGCCACCAGGGAAGCCCGAGTTTGCTTTTGAGAACAAAGTTACTAATTGGGAAGGTGCCCAGTGACCATAGCTGTAATCGGTAGTGATTCCATTCAAATTTGCTTGTAGGGGAATCTGATCTGATCCTTGGTTCTCTGATTACATAAGCAATGAACCTAAGCTTTGTCATCTCACAGGGAATTTAAAAGGGGAAGTAGAATTCCAAACCCCTCTGCTCCTCAATCACATTTGGGTTCCTTTAGAATCAAAAATGATCATAATATTTTCTCATAATGTATTCTAAAACCTCCTGCTTCATCTTAAATAATGTTCCTCTTCCATTTATCATATTGCTTCTTACACTGCTCTTTTTCTCAAGATCAGTCTCTGAGATTGTTAATTTTATTTATCAATATTTTGTTCAAAGAATCAACTTTGGATTTGTTGTTCCTTTCTATTAACTTTTAGATTATTTTAAGTTTATTATTTTCTTATTTCTTATTACTATTACCTTAAAATATTTCCGAAATTTTATTTTCTTTGGGTTTATTTTATCGCTATTTTAATAATTTCTTGTGTTGGATATTTAGCCCTTTAATTTTTAACTCTTCTTTTCTAATATAAGCATCTAAGGTTATAGATTTTCCTCTAACATTATTTTAGCTGCATCTAATGAGTTTTCATATGTATAATATTTCTTGATCATTTAGTTTTAAATGTTTTCTAACTCCCATCCTACTTTCTTCATATTGTCTAAAAAGCAAAGATTATTGTATCATTTTACTACATAAAAATATTTGTGGATTTACTGTCGCTTATTCATTTATTCAGTATTATTATTGAACACCAATTGTATAATAATGTGTTAGACCCTCACTAGGTACTGAATATACACTGTTGAATAAGAAAAACACAGTCCTTAGCCTCATGGAATTTAAGGTCTAGATTCCTAAAAATGGAATAGCATTAAAATAATAAAATATTTCTTGTCAAAAATGTTAAGGCATGAGATATCTGCCACTGATTTAGTATTTCATAGGTAGAGGAAATTGTATTGGCTTCCACCTGGCCTTTCCTACCATGACAACCCTCACTCCCACATCAGGGAATCAATGCAAGGATTCTGCCAGCAGCTAAGTACATTTATTCTAATTATGTGTTCTAGAACTGGGGAAATAACTACAGGACAGGCTCAGAGACCCACTGGGCCCACTGTGAGATGAACCTGAGTTAAATTCCATTGATTTCCTGACCTCCATAGGCCCCTTCTTTGACGGTGGGCCACAGTGACGTTTTGGGTCTCTTGGAATTAGTGTCAGTCCAGAGCCAGTGTCCAGAACTCCAGAAAGGCACAGTTACCCTGGTAAAAGGCTGTAGGGCCCTTTGGGGAAGGCTGGAAGAAAAATGAACAGTATAAAGTTTGGGTAGTGTACCAGGGCCTTTCTCCTAGGAACCTGGGTCTGTAAACGGGCTTATATCTGGGAAATAACTGAGAAACCATGACTTTGTTTTTATGATTCCGACGAGACTTTTGTTCATCTGACCTGAAAATTTTCTGTGTATATAGATCGAGGAAGCACTTAGTAGGCTTCCTGTCTATTTCCCTTCTAGAAGCACCATGATCCATTAGCCAAATGCCATGGATATATACAATGTAGACTCTTGATTGATGCTTTAACTCTACTATCCGTTATGATAACACATGCACCGTGCCTCTGGAGGTTGAATGCTGCCAGTTGACCCCTGCCATGCTGGGATCCAATTATTCCCATTGTATTTAGGTTTCCTGATTCAGTGACTTCAGTGTCTGCTAAGGTCTGGCCTGCAAACAAGAGTGGTCACGGAGCTCTTCAAGGATACCGAATCTCCCCTCACAAATTTCTTTCTCACATTTGTGGAGAGTAGGTTTGTTTGCTAGACCCTCCCATCATGTGAGAATAAGCCATATAAGTAACAAATCCACTCTAACATTCCAGTCTTTCCAAACTTTTGAATCCCTTCCTCTACATTAAAGTAAGGCAGAGGTAACATTTCTCAATGGCTCACTGTGGACCACATTTTGGTCCACGGTTTGGCCAACCAAACGCACCGCCGTTAGAACCCTTCCTAATGCCCTGGGCTGCAACACTGAATGCAGAATCTAAGCTCATGAGCTCATATCAATACATCTGGCCTGACCCCACTTTATGTTCCTCCCACCATTATCCACACCCTCAGTGTCCATTCCCACACACATCCCCCAGATTTCCATCTAAATTAGAAAACCCATGCAGTTCTTCTGGAATGTAGCATACCTTCTCATGGGTCACACTTTGTACCTCACTTTAGAGGCCCACTGTGATGTGAATCTAGTTACAGGTCTAGAAGCAAAGAGGAGTGTTCAGGGGGTTCTGAGGAGAATCAGGATAGTCTTTTATGGCAACTGCCTCAGGGGAGTTGATTACAGTTTCCTCAGGCAATGCAGGTTTAATCCCCTTTGACAGGGGTGAAGAGGTTGTTACCTACCCTTGGCGATGGGAAAGCCTCTCCCTCTGGGGGTGGGGAGGCTGCTTGCAGTAGCAGAGAAGACTCATCAGAATTTAGGGGTTCAACGTCTCTCGTTTCATCTGGGTCTTCCCATACCAACTTAGAGCATCCCATTCTTTCCCAATTTATATCCTTACTTTCACAGTAGATACCCTGTGAGGATGGGAGTGCAACTTGTAATTCAACCAGTCACAAGATAACATTCTGTGTTTGATTTTTCAGCAATCCTCGCCCCGTGGCTACAGGAGATAAAGCTCTCTTTAGGGCACTAGTAGACACTTTCAAGTCTTTGAAGCAGTACTTGAGCTGGGAATTCAAATCCCTGAGCTCATCCTTTACTTTCACCACTTTGTCCAGTGACATTAGGAACAACCAGGCAATCTCATTCTATTTGTTAGTTTTCCCAAATTGTTTGAAAGTATCATATACACAGTCGCCCACCTCCTTGCTTCTTAGGAGTGGTTGATTCGGAGTATCCAGTGGAGGTATTTTGCATATCTCTATTGCCAGATCAGTCCACGGACTATCAATTCTTTCTTTACCACTAGGAATAGAGTAATTATCATTTTTAAATCTAATCAGATTAGAGAGTCGATACCAGAAACTCTTGAAACAATTTGGAAAACTCATCCTTAAACTTCTGTTCCTCTAGAACCGCTCTTGGTACCAAAATATATATTATTCTGGGTTCTCCAGAGATATAGAACCAAAAGGATGTGTGTATGTGTGTGTGTGTGTGTGGAGAGAGAGAGAGAGAGAGAGAAAGAGAGAGACTGATTATAAATTTTTGGCTCAAGTAGTTATGGAGGTTGAGATGCCTTAAGATCTGAAACTGGCAGGCTAGAGACCCAGGTGAGCCAGTGGTATAGTTCCAGTCTGAATCTGAAGGTATGAGAACCAGGGCCACCAAGGATGTAAGTTCCAGTCTGAGCCTGAGTCCAAAGGCAGGAGAAGACTGAGGTCACATTTGAAAACTGTCAGATAGAGAGGAATTCTTTCTTATTTACAAGAGGTTAGGTCTTTTTGTTCTATTCAGGCTTTCAACTGGTTGGGTGAGGCCCCACCCACATTCAGAAAAGCAATCTACTTTACTCAGTCTCCTGATTCAAATGTTCATCTCATCCAAACACACCCCACAACATACCCAGAAGAACGTTGATCAAATATCTGGGCCCCCTGTGGCCCAGTCAAGTTGACATTTAAAAATTAACCATCACAGATGGTAAGAGTTTAAGTTGCCTCCGGACCAAGAGTTGGAAGCTACCAGCTGAAGTTGGCATACCGAGTAGACAAAAAATCCTGGATTCCCAGTACTCTGCAGCAGCCATGCCAGCCCTGAAAGCTTCCATGAGAACTATGACATGAGGAAACTAAACTTACAGCTTTAAAAACATTTGATTTTATTGACGTATAGTTGATTTACATAAGCTTGTAGCTCTTTAAAGCCATTCTTATTTTATTTTCTGTTTCCGCCTTTTAAGTAATATCACAATTGTGTTTTTCCTTTTTGGTTCTTGAATATATGGGCTTTGTTTAAAGGAATTCAGAGTGAAGAAAAAAATGTTAAATTCTTTTGGAAATGTGGATTTTTTTCCCTATATGCGTGACAGTATGAGGATGTGGATAAAAAAAGAGATTTGTGGGAAAAAAGACCTGCGTTTTCTTAATGGCTTTTAAGACAGTTTATAAGGCTATTTTGCCAAATACAAAATAGAATGTGACGTAGAGACAAAATTCTGTCTGTAATTCTCAGTTCTTTCTTTCTTAAATTGGTGAAAAGGTAGCTACAGAAGCACCATGTTGTGGTCTTTGAGCCAACACTGGCTCTGCCTGGGAGTTGAAATATTTGTTCTGAGTAATCTTACCTTACAGTGTTGAGGTTTGCCTGTGTGTTTACTTTTTATTAGACATGTACCAATCTGACTAGTTTGAGTTTTATTGGCACTTATAACCATGAGAAGATCACTGACTCATGACAGCAGAATTTTAGATGATTCATTCAATTCATTAATCAAAATGAGTTCAGCAATAATTACATTAGAGAACCAGTAACTAACTTACCTTTTCTTATTTAAAGGCACCTGAATTACTTGGTATCAAGGCGCTGCGACATTTATATTTATTGAAATATAATTTACATAAAATAGAATGCACACATCTTGGGTGTTGCAGTGAGTTTTGACAACTGTATAAACCCATGTAACATTTGTCTGTGTCACAAAGAATGGACTGGAAGGAAGCAAGACCGGAGGTATGTTAAAGACCATTGCTTGAATCAGGATGGTAGGGCTTATGAAAAAAGACTTGAATTAAGAGATATTTCAGAGGTAGTTCCATCAAGGAGGTGAATGGGTATCAGTGGTAAGGAAGAAAAATAACTCAAAGATATCTTCAAGATTTCTTATTGAAGCAACTGGCCATACAGTAGTACTATTTCCTGAGGTTGAGAGTACTCAGAGGGCTGAAAATGAATGTGTGTGTGTGTGTGTGTGTGTGTGTGTGTGTGTGTGTGTGGTGGGGAGAAGCAGAGATGGAAATGTTGACAATTTTTGACGTATACATTTTTTTGGTGCTTGCAGGACATTCAAATGATGATGTCTGCAAGACACATGTCTGGAGCTCAAGAGAGAAAATACTTGAATGGAGATATAAATTTGCTCATCAGCAGCAAATATATGGTTATTGAAAGATAGCAGTGGATAAAATTGCCTGCAAAGAGGTGTGTAGCTTTTGAGGCTAATTAGTATATTTTTTTCCCCAAAGTGGGTTCCATGATAGACTAGTTCTATTAGATACTCTGAATAAAATTAATTTGTGGTCAAATAAGTTTAGAAAATGTATCACATAGTACCCTACTCTTGAAGATGTATGAGATACGTTATTGGATTAAAGACCAGGAAGTCCAGCCGTATCAAAATATGTTTCACTTTTCGTAATGCTGTGTTTCCCAAACACCCGCAAGTGTCATACAATGGGAGAAGGAAACCAAATCCTACCAGTTTTCTCCCTTGGGGTTTCACCTTGTGGATGACCCCCATCCAACCTACTTGCCTCTGGCAATTGGAGTTCACTTTCCAATAACAGAAGAATGCACAAGTCTTTATGCCTAGAGTTGCAATACAATCAAGTATTTTTGTTTGTTTCTGTTTGCCAAATACTTAACATCATATTTAAATCAAATTCTGGGTTCCATGCCTGACATATATACTCATTTTATTTTCTAAACTCAGTTTAAAATTTAATGTCGGTGTTACTGTTTGAATACAAAGATAACTCTGATTTTGCTTTATTGTAGTATAACAGCAGAATACACCAAATCATTTAAAGATGTTTTTGAATATAGTTGATATTCTTTTTTCTTTCCTTCTTACCTAATATTTTTATGACATTGAAAATGTTATAGCAGGGCTTCCCTGGTGGCGCAGTGGTTAAGAATCTGCCTGCCAATGCAAGGGACATGGGTTTGAGCCTTGGCCTGGGAAGATCCCAAATGCCCGCGGAGCAGCTAAGCCTGTGCGCCACAACTGCTGAGCCTGCTCTCTAGAGCTGGCAAGCCACAACTACTGAGCTCACGAGCCACAACTACTGAAGCCCACACGCTCCTAGAGCCCGTGCTCTGCAACAAGAGAAGCCACGACAATGAGAAGCCCACGCACAGCAATGAAGACCCAACACAGCCAAAAATAATAAATAAATACATAAATAAATAAATTTATTTCAAAAAATAAAAAAGAAAATGTTATAGCAGCAGGTGGTTGCCAAATCTTTCCAATGGGACAATGAAGCCAGGCTGTGGAGATCTGCAGTGCCTATTCAATTAAACAGGATTATTTTATAGTTTAACAAGGGAATAGGCATCCAGGTATGGTATTTTAAAGTAAAATTAACTGGAATACTCCTCCACATTTCTGCTGGAGTTATCTTTCTCAGAGATCTGATCAAGCACTTCTGCTTTAAAATCTTTAATGACCAACTACAGGAGACACCTAATCTTTGACTAGGTCAGAAATCCTAATCTGATTTCATGTACTTTCTTAATCTCATCTCCCATTTTTTTTATCAAGATACAACTGATGTAGAGCACTACATAAATTTAAGATGTACAGCATAATGATTTGACTCACGTACATCATGCAATAGTTACCACGATAGTTACCATCTCATTTTCCTGTGATGAGAATTTTTAGGATTTACTTTCTTAACAATTTATATATAATACATACTTTCTTGACAGTTTTATATATTATATATTGTATATATATTGGTATATAATATACAGTTTTATATATATAATATATATGTGTTAATTATATCAGTCGTGTTGTACATTACATTCCTAGTACTTATTTATCTTATAGCTGGAAATTTGTGTTTGACCATCTTCATCCAATTCCTCCTTCCCCCACCACCACCTCTGGTAACCATAAATCTGATCTCTTTTTCTATGAGTTTGTTTGTTTTTGAAGTATGAAGGATCTACAACACTACGTTATTTCCTGGTACACAACACAGTGATTCAGTATTTCTGTACATTTCAAGATGATCATTAGGATAAATCTAGTTTCCCTCTGTCGCCATGCAAAGTTATTACATAATTATTGACTATATTCCCACACTATACATTTCATACCCGTGACATTTGTAACTGAGAGTTTGTACCTCTTAGTCTCCCTCACCTATTTCTCTCCTCCCCCACCTGCCTTGCTGCTGGCAACCACCTGTTTGTTCTCTGTATCCATGACTCTGTTTCTCTTTACTTATGTTTGTTCATCTGTTTTTAGATTCCACGTATAAGTGAAATTACACAGTATTTACCTTTCTTTGTCTGACTTATTTCACTTAGCATAATATCTTCTAGGTCCATCTATGTTGTCACAAATGGCAAGATTTCATTCTTTTTTTATGACTAATATTCCAGTGTGTGTGTGTGTGTGTGTGTGTGTGTGTGTGTATGTGTGTGTGTGTGTGTGTATCACATCTTCTTTATCCATTCATCTATTCATGAGCATTTAAGTTGCTTCCACATCCTGGCTATTGTAAATAATGCTGCAATGGACATAGGGTATGCATATTTTTTCAAATTAATGTCTTCATTTTCTTTGTATATAACCCCAGGAGTGGAATTGCTGGATTGTATGGTAGTTCTACTTTTAATTTTTTGAGGAACCTCCATACTGTTTTCCACAGTGGCTGCACCAATTTACATTTGCACAGATTTCACGTACTTTCTTAATCTCATCTCCCACTTCTTTCCATACTCCTCCCAGAACTTCTCTCAGATACAATATGGACTCATTATTCTCTGTCCCTATATTATGCTCTCATTCTCCATGTCTTTGCTTAGAATTTTTTTCATTACCTCATTGCCTTCATTCTCCTTAAATATATTCATTAAATTCAGACTTCTACAGACAGAAGGAATAACTTTTCCACTGTTACAGCACTAATCATGTTAGGAAAACTAAGTGCATATGTGTACCTCTCTCCCACCATAGATTGTGAGCTTCTCAAGTAGGGTTGGCAAACTTTTTCTGGAGAGGGCTTTGCAAGCCAATCGTACCAGTGTCAACTACTAAATTAAGCCATCTTAGTGTGAAAGCATCCCTAGATAAATATCTAAAAAATGAGTGTGGCTGTGTTCCTATAAGACTTTACTTATGGACAGAAATTTGAATTTCATATAATTTTCACGTGTCACAAAATTTTTTTCTTCTTCTGACTTCTTTCCCCAGCCATAAAAAATGTGAAAACTCTCCTTAGCTCATGGACCATACGAAAATAAGCTTGGTCCGTGGGCCGCAGTTTGTTAACCCTGTTCTAAATGGTAAGTCTATTTTATATTTATTTTCATACACTGCTGGCAATGAACAAAATACCTGGCACTGAATTAATATTTGCTAAAATGAATCATATGGAGACAAATGATTTTCATTTTATGTTATCCTCCATCAGAAACTGCTGTGGTGGGATAGAGTAACATTTTTTTAATTAACTGAAAATTAACTAGAAAACCAGTTCTAAATTTCAATCTTTGTTTAAAAAAATCTTTCTGATGTGCTATTCCAATTTTCTGCCCTTGTAAGTACAGTTTAGTGAATATATTTAATGATTATCTTGCAGTGCCCCTAGGTCATGATTAAAGATAAGAACTCTCATTTTGCAACCGAGCAAATGTAGATACTGAAGGTTTAGCTAATTGTGTGTGTATGAGGACTGGGATTTACTCTAGAAATTGCTTTTTTTTTTTTTTTTTTTCCCCGGTACGCGGCCCTCTCACTGTTGTGGCCTCTCCCGTTGCGGAGCACAGGCTCCGGACGCGCAGCCTCAGCGGCCATGGCTCACGGGTCCAGCCGCTCCGCAGCATGTGGGATCTTCCCGGACCCGGGCACGAACCCGTGTCCCCTGCATCGGCAGGTGGACTCTCAACCACTGCGCCACCAGGGAAGCCCCTAGAAATTGCTTTTTTGATGCCAATGTTAAATCTCTGCTATATACTTGTTTTCTAGTGACCTCCGTTTTTTTTTTTTGTTTTTTTTTTTTAATAAAGTGGGACATAGGAAGAAAAACCAAACCAAAACAAGACTAATTACTAAAAGGTTCTTAATAGTTGAGTTCCAGTTTTACTGCTTCTTATACAGGGAACTCTGAACATTGGTGCCATTGATTTTTTCTGTCTTGCTTCTTACTCCCTCACCCAAGAGAGTTAAAAGTGCAATGTTGTTTAAGGAGAAAATATTGAAAGCAAGCAAGTCTGTAACATTGATGTAAGGAGAAAAAAATCACAGGTCTCTGTAGCATAAATGCCTAGTTTTAATTACGCAGGTGAAGTTTTCCTTTAAATTAGACTGCCAAAATGGAAACTCAGAATAGTATACTAGAACAGTCTAGGAGTCACTGCAGAGGGCAGAAGCGCAGAGCCGTGTGGTTTTTTTCCACCCAGAGTTCAGATGAGCACTTTCTTCTACTCAGATAGATTCTCTATCTTATTTTCCAGCCTGGTGCAGTGGAAAAAGCACTCATTTGGATCAGAAGGACTCGAGTCCCTATCTCTCTCTACAAATTCTTAAATATTTGCTAATATTAATATTTATTCCATAATACTGCAGTGAGATTTAATACTATAACATTAGATAATCCCATACATGGAGTCTCAGTAGGTATGTGGTCCCTCTACCAGCCCACTTAACCATCTAATATAGAACAATAAATATAATACTGGTTTCTATTTCTCATCATGTTGTTGTCTATTAAGAATAAGAACCTCAAAAAAAAAAAAAAAAAAAAAAGAAAGACCACCTCAAGAGATGGTCTTGTTCAGCCATTGTGCTCTACTAGAAGAGGCATCATCTCCAGCTTTACAGATACAACCACTTAACAAATACAACCAAGACATAAAAAAGAATTAATTAACTTGTCCAAGGTCAAGCATATCTTTCTATTCTAGATTGTCAGGAGTTCAGTGCCATTCTTGAGAGGGTTGTCATTGGGAGAGATTGATTTGGCTCATAAATCCTGAGAAGCTAAATGCAATGAGGGGAAGTTTCGGACAAGGGCCAGCCTGAGCTCAGTTGTAGCTCTTCTGAACTCAAGACACAGAACGGGAAAATTGACACCAAGGTGGTCGCCCAGGGAATATGCTCTGAGAGGTGTCAAGGAAGACCCTCTGGCAAAATGTATCCTAAGTGCCATTGTTTGGAATTTCATAAGAGTTCCATCTTTTGGGTTAAGCTGGGCCCTTAACTTTTTTCTCCTTTTTTCTATTCATTCAAGGATTGTTCATTGAGCATTAATAATGTATTAATGCAGTATTAGGGAATGGAACAAAAGAAAATAAAACTGGGTCAGCTATTAAGATGTTCACAGTCTAGGGCTTCCCTGGTGGCGCAGTGGTTGAGAGTCCGCCTGCCGATGCAGGGGACACGGTTTCGTGCCCGAGTCCGGGAAGATCCCACATACCGTGAAGCGGCGGGGCCCGTGAGCCATGGCCGCTGAGCCTGCGCGTCCGGAGCCTGTGCTCCGCAGTGGGAGAGGCCACAACAGTGAGAGGCCCGCGTACCACAAAAAAAAAAAAAAAAAAAAGATGTTCACAGTCTAATGAAGGA
This sequence comes from Monodon monoceros, assembly GCF_005190385.1. Classification (NCBI taxonomy): domain Eukaryota; kingdom Metazoa; phylum Chordata; class Mammalia; order Artiodactyla; family Monodontidae; genus Monodon; species Monodon monoceros. The sequence continues at coordinate 31,804,924 of NW_021703785.1, read as the reverse complement.
GACAGAGAAGACTAATAATGACAAAAGTAGTTAACATTTTCTGCATGCCAGACACTGCAAAATAATTTATAGCTATTTCTCTCCTAACTCTCATATCAGACCTAAGAATTAAAAGCTATTTAAAACCCCATTTTCCAGAGGAAAATGGAATCCTGAAGAGGTAGACAATATTTTAAGGAAACTGGCCTAGGTTAAGGCCATGGGAATAAAGATGGAGAGGAAAGGATAAAGAATCAACCAAGACTGTTTCCTAATCCTTTACTGGTTGCTGTTTCTAATATCATTTGCAAGTTTCTCCTCTTCTCACCAACTTTCTGATGTTGGAAAGTCCCAGGGCTCACTCCTTATTTTTTACTTGTCTATTCTTATGTTCTTGCTTAGTGAACTTAATTTAATCCTATAACTGTAAAAACCATCCATATGCTGACGATTCCAAAATTAATTTCTCTAGCCCAACCTCTTTCTCATACTCCAAACTTATATATGCAACTGCCTGCAAGAAGCCTACACTTACTTAGATATCTAGTAGACACCTCAAACTTAATACGTTCAAAGATGAACTCAGCTTCCCCTAGACCTGCTCCACCTACCCCAGTTGATAACTCTATCCTTCTAGCTGTTCAGGACAAAAATCCTGGAGTCATTCCTGACTCCTCTTGTCCTTATTCCCCATATTTGAATCTGTCAAGAAATCTCGTTGAAGAGTAACACCGCCAGTTAATAAGACACTTTGTCACCGTGTATATTCCGATATGATGCATAGAGAAAGAAATACATCTTGTCTGTCATATTTTTTTTTTTGCCAAAAATGCAATCCAATTATGAGAAAATATCAGACAAACCTATATTGTGGGACATTCTACAAAATAACTGACCATTACTCATCGAGAATGCCAAGGTCGTGAAACACAAGGAAATACTGAGGAACTGTGTGTCACAGATTGGAGGAAATTATGAAGACACAAGTACTAAATGCAGTGTGGGATCCTGGCACAGAGAAATGACATTGGGAGAAACCGGAGAAAGTTGAATAAAGTTTGTAGTTTAGTTAATGGTATTGTATCATTGTTAATTTCCTGGTTTTAAATAATAACAACTGCAATTAAGTAAGTTGTAAATATTTGGGGAAGCTGAGTGATGGGTATATGGGAACTCTCTCTTTTTTTTTTGCAACATTTCTGTAAGTCTAAAATTATTTCAAAATGAAGGAGAAAAGAAGACCAAGACTAAAAAGAAAAAGAAATCTTGTTGGACCTTCCTTCGGAATTTATGTAGAATCTGGTCACTTCTTCTAACCTCTGTTGAAACCACTTTGATTCAAGATATCATTATCTCTCACTTGGATTATTGTAATAACCTACTAATTGGTCTTTTTGTTTCTGTTCCTGCTTCCTCAGTTTCCAGTGCAGTAGCCGGAATAATTCTCTTCTAAGTAAAAACATGAAATCCTACATTTTTTCCACATTGGACTTTGGTAAAAGTCAAAGTTCTTACGTGGAAGCCCAAGACCTCATACCCTCTGGCCCTCAGTTGCCCCTCTGGTCTCCTCTGGTACCACTCTCCCACCCTTTCACTTGCTTCAGCCATACTGACCACTTTGCTGTTCTGTGAACAGACCAGGAACGTTCTCATTGGACAACCTGTGCACTGGCTGTTCCCTCTGCCAGGGAACATTCTTCCTCCAGATACCATCATGGCTATGCTCCTGTGCTTGAATAGCATGTCTCACTGAGGCCTACCTGCCCTCTTTGTTAAAAGTTTCAACCCCGACTGCCCACTCATGTGTCACTCCCAATCCTCTTAATTCTACTTAAAATTTTTTTCCCATCGCACTTCTCATTCTCTAAGAGACTGTTTAAGTTACTTATTTATCATCATCATTGTCATCGTTATCATTGTCATCATTATCACCATTATTAGGAAGGGTCCGGTCTGTCAAAACTCGCATGTAAACTCTAGGAGGGCAGGGCTCTTTTCCCATTTTGCTTGCTGATACATCCCAAGAGCCTAGAAACATTCCTGGCACGGAATAGGCATTCCATGGATACTTGTTGATAAACTGAATAGAAGGTAGAGTAGACAAGAATTGAACATTGCTTTGATGGTAAAGGAAAGGATAGGGTGTATCGAAATTCTATGGCTATGGATCTGGGTTATGGGAAGGAAGACTGCTCCACTAGTCAGTACAGAAAGACAGATTGACAATGGAAGATATCGGTTGACTATTCCTGTGCACATGTCCAACATATTGTTTAATGTGTAGCTCTGCAACTCAGGGTAGAGATCTGGGGTGGAGAGAGAAATTTGGAAGTCTTCTCCTGTAATGGTAGGCTTGAAAAGAACGAGAAAAGGAAGGTCTCTTGCAGTTTTGAATATCCTTGTTTATAATGACCAGGTCCTCACAGGAGGAAGTCTGAGTGATGTGGAGCTCTGGAAGGCTGGGGTGGGTGGGGATGGAGAAGATCACAAAGGAACGTGACTGGGTGCCTGAGACACACTTTACCTACTTCCCAATTTGACATAAGGCCAAAGGTTGAGGGAGGGGAAGGATTAGAGAATGCACATAGCAGTTCCTTGTCATTTAAGGTAAAGCAGAACCAAAAGGTAATGGGGCAGAACCCCTAATGCCTTACCAAAAATGGAGCAAATCAGACTTAACATATGTGCAATTTTTGTATTATCACTGAGCTGCAGTTGGGGCAGGGTGTGGGGACACTAATGAGGTGTGGGGGGAGGATCATGGCCTAGTTCTTAATCTCCTAAACTTTAACAGCCCAAGGAACACTCTGTGGTGTTTCAAGTCTCTCAGGCTATCACCTTGTCCCTTCTTCAGAGCATAATTTTGTCATGAAAGCTTTCACTTGGCAAGAATCCGATTCATCAAGAAAGATAGAACTCTGTGCTTGCACGCTTCAAGGCAGAGGGAAAGTCTACTTTGGCAAGCTTTACAAGGAAAGAGAGAAAAGAAAATAAGAGCCATAAACCAACTGGAGGCCAGAATACAGGATTAAAGATACTCGATCCATTTCAGAAAGGACTTCTGCTTGCATATGTTTACCTAATGACCCTTTCTTCCCCTATCAGCCTGTAGATCCTCCCTTCGTTTGAGCTGGGCAAGTGACATCTCACGTCACAGGCTGCCTTGGGGAAAGAGGAGACTGCATGGAGACTGGCGTAGGTTTATTCCTCTGTCACCCCTGTGAGTCCTTGTTCCTAGGCAGTGTCCACTTGAGAATTTCACATTGGTGTTTATGTGATAGTACAGCTTCAGAAATAATAAACACTTGTAACTCAACCCCTGTTAGTCTGTGGTAAACAGAGGAGAATGGCATGATTCCCATCTTGTAACTAGCCAGCTCCCCTTCACATGACTAATTTAAGTTCCTGAAGTCATGTATTCACAAAGCCTGGGTGAGAGTCAGATTTTAAGAGAGTCTATGCTTCATGAAATTGGGCAATTTTCAAACACCTAGGCTTTCAAATTTGTGTTCTCAACACCTGAACTTTAATGAACTTTTCTTCCTTTTTAGATGGGCTAAGAACAGCTCTACACCCCATCATGAGTCACCCTGGTAATGATTGCCTGTTGATTTTGTAATAAAATGCTACTGATCAAATCTATCATGTCACTCTTTAAATTACCAAGAAAAAACAATTTACATGTGCCAAATTACACCTGAAGACTGAAGAGAAATAATACCTGTTTTAATTTGTTTTTAAATCTAATGATATTGTACTTTGCGTCAAGAAATATGGTAAGGAAACTTCAGATAGCACAATGAGCTTTACTTCTGACATGTGGAAGGCTGGCCTACCTTAACTCTCGTTAGCAGTATCCACTTGGAAATGAAGTAATTTGAAAAAGGAATGAGCAGTTTGGAGCCTCCCATAACCCTTCCTGTTATATCTCTAATTTAGTTAAAGGCAGTCCTCAAAGATTGCTTGTCAGTTCATTGCATTTGATTAGAACACGTTTACCCAGAGAGAAGAAAGAAAGAAACTAGCATTTATTTAGCTAGGGTTTCCTGCTATAGTGTGTTTCCAGTGTAATGATGCATGCATGCAAGAACTTAAGTATACTATGAATAAATATTTGTTGAATGAATAAATAAGTAATTAGCCAATGGCAAAGTGTTCTCCTTGATTCCAGGGACAAGGGTAGCTTTTCAAGTGCATTTGCCTATTGTTTCCAGGAGTTGAGATAATATTAATACAGGAAGTACTCATGGTCCTTCCACTGGTGGCTTCTCTGCCTTAGCACTAGCCCTAGAAAAATGCATTCACATTTTCCTGCATGCTGAGGAGAGCTAATCCTTGTCTAGCTGGGAATAAAAGGTCAAGGGTTGTAACTCATGTAATCTTTCTGGAACACTCAACTTGTGTGCTGCTCCATGGGCCACGGGCCATGCCTAGAGATTACTTACTCAACAGCTTCCCAATGCATCAGTCTCTCCCTCTTCCAAACTTCCACTTAATCAACTGGAAATTTGATTTCAGGGTGATGCTTTAGAGCATTTGGTTTCGTTTTGAAATACTGGTAGCAGTAACTATTTCATATTCTTTTTTTTTTTTCTTACAGTTTATATGGTCAAAACAGCCTAGGTCAGAACCACGTAGAAGCCATAGTCTTCACGTCACAAGAGTAGAACTCTTGGATTTTAGTCACCTTCTTTACTTGTATAAACCACAGAGACAAAAGCCGTTGCATAGCTGCAGCTCAGTTCATCCAGTTCATCCGTGATGGGTTTGGAGAAGCCAGGCTCGGTTTCAGATATGTCTAATTAAGTCCTGGCGATTTGGAGTAGGACAGAATAAGATGAGGTCAGTGGCGTTTGCTGTGGATCTGTTGAGTAAGAAGTAGGCTCTAAGACTCCTGTTTCGAAGGTGCCTGCATTTACTTCAGGTCAAAGAGATTTGCATGAGACATTTTTGCACCTGGAAATATAAATTGCATGCTTAGTAATTGCATGTGCCGTAAAGGAAGTTTTATTAAGGCCTCGGGAAGAGTGGACTTATAGGCCACATATGGTTACACAAGTGAAAAACTAGCACAGGGGCTAGCGGATAGGGATTCCAATCTGAGTTTGGAGCAGGTGGGCACTCAGATTCCGAGCAATAATTTTTAGGGTGGTATCATGAGTTAGAGCTGGGAAATGCGTCCGAGCTAAGTGAGCAGAAGCAGAAATCTAGTGCCTTTCTTTTTTCATTGGAAATACTCAAGTTTTGTAGGGCAGATTAAACCTGAGAAATCTAAGCGCAGTTGGAAGAGTTAGACTCTGGAAATCTGGCAAGATGAAAGGTGAGTGATGAAGGTGGTTTCGGTCTAAACCAGAGTGAGTGCTCAGCACTCTTTTTGGCAAAGCTCATTTTGGCAACATCGTTACACCCTTCCCAGGAGAGAAACTTGGGGCTGAAAGATTAAGGGCACTGTAGGTCAAAGGTTAACTGTGTTAATGTATTTATTTGGGAAACTCTACAAAAGCCCTTTATTAACCTTGGCTTTTGAAGACTGAGTTGTCAGGCCCTCACTTTCATGATCACAGTTTCATCTAAAAATGTTCTGAAGCCGTCCAGTATCAAAACAGAATCCATGTACCTCAGGTAGAAACATGTTAAACTGCATGGTACCTGTAATCCTATGTACACTGGCAGCTTCGTGGCTTAGCTACCTATCACGTGAGCTATTCTTTTGTTCCTATAAATTTAGTTACTATTTCAAGAGACAAATATTTTTTAAAAATGGGGTGGAGGGAATGTTCTCCATTATTTAAAAAAAAATCCTCTTTAGAAATTAAGCTGTCAGCTCCCTAATCTTTTAGGGGAATACTTACTACTTGAAAAAATATGCTAGGTGTCTTTTAGTCTTGGGGGGGGTTTAGTAACAAACCATTATTGTTTGCAGGCTGATTCTTCTGTGAGAAGCCAAGTTGCCTTAATGACAGCTTATGCAATAACAATCCATGATATAGTACTTACCGGGATGGAGCAACAACTGTGCTCTAAGCCAAGAATAAGGAGGAAAAAAAAAAGTCAGTATCTTGTGCGTGAGAAGCTTGTAGATACCCCGAGGTGACTTCATATAATTCTAAAATAGCAGGTAGCTTCTTGCATAGCTAATCGAAGCATCAGCGCCCGGAGCAAGTGGAGGAGGCTGACAGTGTACTTTGGTTTCAGATGCATTCAGCTCTTTTTTGAGTGATATGAGCTTAATTCATATTCTAGTTTCTATCCTAAAAGTTTATGTGCTCTGATCTGGCAAATAGCCTCCCCCAGAACTTGACAGCTCTGTGCTTTGATACAGCTGCTGATCTTAACGTCTTACTTGTATTTGTTCAGTCTATGTGCTGAGAAAGTTAGTACAGCTGAATAAAGGGAATGGTTGTGTGTGTTTTTATAAGCACTTGAGTTATACCTCCACCTTCCCCTTCCATTCATGGCTTAGTGAAGGACACAGGTGTCTCACTTGAAAAACCTGAAATACACACTGTAGGTTGAGTAGAAAGAGCTTACAGAGAAAGGAGTCATACTGACTTTGCAAAGTAGGTTGGTCATTTCTGGAAAGAGCAGTCTCTGTCAGAGTGAAGGTCACAGAGAGACATGCTTAGATAATTTTAATTGCCAGTGTCTTGAGGTTTTCCCCTGAAAGTCTAACATCAGCAGATGCCCTTGCTTGGTCATTATGTCCATCCAGGATCTGGGCTACCTTTTTGAGTCTACGCAACCCTCTGGTTTAGATCATAGAGCAAACAGTTTCTTGTAGGAACCATTGCCCACTTGCTAGGCAATCACAGGCATGAAGCAGATCTGCCTTACAAAATGAAGGGCTCCGAATCACATTTATTGCTGCGATGCTCAGGAAGCTACAAGCAGAAACTCCACATGCAAAGAGCCCATAATTTTACTCTAATAGATATTTAGCAGCTTAAATGAAATAACAAGGAATACATTCACCCAGGCGCCATCCAGGTGGATTTGGTGGGTATTTTACATTCCACTCTTTGAAAGGGAAAACATAATTTTTTTAGACTTTCCCAAGATGGATGAATATTTTGGTATGCAGAGCGATAATGCATAGCATACCTTTAAGGTTGAACCAAGTTCTGTTTGGCCAAAGGGATTTACTGCTATCAGTATAATGCAGCCCAGTCAATCAAGTTGAATTTTTCTTCCAAATCAGCTCATTAGAACTCACCCAGGCAGCCACTTGCCTTTTGCCTTGTTTGTTCACATGCTGCTTGATTTACTTGAGCACAGTATCAACAACTGTGAGTGCTGTAACTTGCCACTCTGTGCCTGTTTTGCCTTAATCCCCAGACCCCAGCTCTCAGGAATGGTTTGCAGTCCCAGTATTTTTCCTTTCTAGCCCTCAGAACTCCATGGGTCTATCTTTGCCCGCTTCCAGGCTCATTCTCCTTCAAGGCACTGTCCCGAGTCTTTTTTTTTTTTTTTTTGCGGTACGCGGGCCTCTAATTCCTGTGGCCTCTCCCGTTGCGGAGCACAGGCTCCGGACGCGCAGGCTCAGTGGCCATGGCTCACAGGCCCAGCCGCTCTGCAGTATGTGGGATCTTCCCGGACCCGGGCACGAACCCGTGTCCCCTGCATCGGCAGGCGGACCCTCAACCACTGCTCCACCAGGGAAGCCTCCGAGTCTTCTTTTGATCCCACTCTGGCACATCTGTTCAGTGCCCTCTCTCCATGGCACTTGCCCTCATACAGCCCCTTCGTGTCCCCAGGCTGGATAGCTGTCATGTCGACAGGACTATAGTGTAATGGTTACCCAGGCAAAGCCCTGGCTCATGTCCTGCCTTTGCATGTGGAGGATGTCATTACCCAGCTGTAATACGGGCATAATAATGGGACTTCCCTCTTAAATGGGAGCAGGCAAATAAAATACTTAGCATGGTGCTTGGATAGTTAGGGCTCAATAAGAATTATTATGGGGAGTTGCCTGGTGGTCCAGTGGTCAGGACTTGGTGCTTTCACTGCCTGTGGCCTGGCTTCAATTCCTGGTCAGGGAACTAAGATCCTGCAAGCCATGCAGCATAGCCAAAAAAAAAGGAATTATTAGGAGTGTCCACTAATCTTCCTGCCTCTTTACCTCACCTTCCCACGATCAGCAAAGTTGTCTTCCTTCTACCCGGAACCAATCAAGTTGCTGCCCTCCTCAGGAATCACAGGTCATTGCTGGTACTCAAAGCCATCCCTGCCATCCCTACTTCACGCCTGAGGCTCCTTCATCCCAGCCCCTAGGCATCTGGCATCTCCTGGATCTGGATCGCTCTGGCTCCTCTGCCCCTTTGCTCACACACCGCCTAGAATGTCACTTTCTTTCTCTGCCACTTGTTAAAATTCTACTCATCCCTCGAGGCCCCGGTCAAGTGTCACCTCCTCCGGGCAGCATTTTTATCTAAATATGTTTTAAAGCCTTCTCTGGCCATCTACTTAGAATTGATTGCTCTTTTGGTCACAGTCTCATAGCACTTTGTTTGTTATCTCTAGCTAGACCTGCCCAATTATGTTTTGTAATAAAGTGAGTTGCTGATATCTATCCCCTGCAGGGGATTCTAAACAACTTCAGGGCAGGAATTTTAAAAATCTCAGTATCTACATAGTGCTTTGCTCATAATATACGATAGATAAATGTTTTAGAATTGAATTAAAATTAGGTATTATGTGGATAGCCTCTCAATATCTCTAAGTGGTCTGGGCATATTTGTTACAAAACTTAGGAGGTAAGTGTGGCTCTGGGGACATGAGAGTACAATAAATTGAAACGCATAGGACACTCCAGCCTCTTTGACAGTCAGCAGCAGGGGAAGTCCTCACTGACCCCAGCCCCTCAGTGAGACAGCAGATGGGAGGTGAGCTGGTGGGCAGGAGGCATCTTTCACTTGGACTCACCATGGAGACGTAAGGGGACAGGGCTTTCCTCCTCTACTGGACAGTGAAGAGAGAGAGCTACTTCTGCTTGGCACATTATCCCAAAATGTGGTTCTTGGCCACTCCGTGGTGAGATTTGAGCAGGGAGAGATGAGATTCATCCCTGGATTACAAGAGGTTGACGTTTCATAGAAAGCCTGATTCCAGCATCAAGAAGGACACTATGTCGTTAGATAAAAAGTTTCATCAGCTCTGCAGACGGGAAAGATGCCCGGAGTGTCTGTGTTGAGGGTGCTACTTGTCCACGGAAACTTCTTCTACCCTTCTTTCCTGATGGCAGAGCTGCAGCTGGGAGTGGCTGCCTACCTCAGCACTGCAGTGCCCAGCTCCCTCTGCAGCCAGGATTGAGGCAAAGAAATGTGCTCAAAATTGATGTGTGCAACATCTCACTCATTTCGAGAGGGAAAGTCTGGCACTGGATCTCTACTTTTTTTTTTTTTTTTTTTGCGGTACGCGGGCCTCTCACTGTTGTGGCCTCTCCCGTTGCGGAGCATGCGCTCCGGACGCACAGGCTCAGCGGCCATGGCTCACGGGCCCAGCCGCTCCGCGGCATGTGGGATCTTCCTGGACCGGGGCACGAACCCGTGTCCCCTGCATCGGCAGGTGGACTTTCAACCACTGCACCACCAGGGAAGCCCTGGATCTCTACTTTTCCCTCTCTTTCTACTGGGGGTTGGGGTGGGGGATGGAAGCCATGAAACTGATGATGGAAGCCATTTGTTGAAGTTGGCAGAGCTGCATCAGCCTGGCGCCCTGAACACCTGTGCAAAGGCAAGCCTCGTGCTAAAACTGGACAGTTTCAACCACTGCATTGCACTTTTTATAGTAGCTTTTAGTTCCCTAATACAGGGTCTTTCCCTTTTCCATCTATATAAAGTTATCAACATTTATTGAACACTGACTATGTGTTAGACCCTCACTCTTTGAGGGTGTGAAAACAAGAATGAATGATTCTTAGTCCTTTTCTTTAAGGCATTTATAGTCCAATTGAACAGATAAAACACATACTAATAAAATTGCCTGTACAGGTATGTCATCACTCAGACCACAGACTATATACAATAGAGGTTATGGGAGGAAAGAGAGATTTTTTTAGGCTGTAGTGAGCTAGAAAGTTTCGTGAAGGAGGTGAGACTTGAGAGATTTCTTGAGATCAGATTTGGAAAGATGGAGAGGTACAAGGAAGGCATTCTGGATGGGCAAGGGCAATGTGTGTCTTGAGACTGGGGGAGGTGATAGTGAACCCAGTAGTCTGGACAGAGGAAGCAATTTGCTTGTGTCAGGGAGCAAAGCAGTTACCTTTGGAAAAGTGGTTGGGCTGTGATTGGGAAAAGTCTTGAATACCAGACGGCCTTGGGAACTGGTTTCTCCCTGGCAGCCAATGGGGCGCTCTCTAAGGAAGCATCATTGCATACTGCTGTGAATCTTTCAGTTTGTATGTAGTAGCCCAAGCAACCTTTTGTTTGTTCACAGATCTGTTGTCCTGACACCTTGTAGGAAGCTGTGAGAAATCTGGTTCGGTCTCCAAAGTACAGTTTTTCAACAAATAGTTGGTTTGTGTACCTAGGGCCTAAGGCCATTCCACAGAACAAACTGCATATGACAACATGCCGATGGTTGTGTCACTGGTCCAACCCTTTCCTTTTAACCCTACCGTTGAAACAAACATCGTCTCATCAGTTTCCCATTTCCATCAGTGATTTCTCACTGCACCTGTCTTTATATATATATATATATATATATATATATATATATATATAAATTTATTTATTTACTTATACTTTTTATTTTTGGCTGTGTTGGGTCTTCATTGCTGCGCGCCGGCTTTCTCTAGTTGCAGCGAGTGGGGGCTACTCTTTGTTGCGGTGTGCGGGCTTCTCATTGCAGTGGCTCCTCTTGTTGAGGAGCATGGGCTCTAGGCACACGGGCTTCAGTTGTTGTGGCTCGTGGGCTCAGTAGTTGTGGCTCGGGGCCTCTAGAGTGCAGGCTCAGTAATTGTGGTGCACAGCCTTAGTTGCTCCCCAGCATGTGGGATCTTCCCAGATGGGGGCTTGAACCCGTGTCCCCTGCATTGGCAGGTGGATTCTTAACCACTGCACCACCAGGGAAGTCCTGCACCTGTCTTTGAGTAATTACTTCTTGAAAAAAAATATGGGACTTCCCTGGTGGTGTAGTGGTTAAGAATCCGCCTGCCAGTGCAGGGGACACAGGTTCAAGCCCTGGCCTGGGAAGATCCCACATGCCGCGGGGCAACTAAGCCCGTGTGCCACAACTACTGAGCCTGAGCTCTAGAGCCGGTGAGCCACAACTACTGAGCCCTCATGCCACAACTACTGAAGCCCGTGCGCCTAGAGCCCATGCTCCGCAACAAGAGAAGCCACCGCAATGAGAAGCCCGCGCACCGCAACGAAGAGTAGCCCCCGCTCGCCACAACTAGAGAAAGCCCACATGCAGCAACGAAGACCCAACCCAGCCAAAAATAAATAAATAAATTTATTTAAAAAAAAAGAAAGAAAAAAATGCTAGTAGACTTTGTATGTTTAATCTCATTCTTCTTACCTCATGAAGTGGCATTTTATTGATTTCTCTGTCCAAGAAGTCATGTCCAGACTCAGTACTTCTGTAGTTAACCTTGTTTGTTTTTATTTATCAACGACCTAGCAACACAGTCTTTAAGGGAGCCCTTCTTAACAACTGGTATCCTACCTGCATGATTCCCGTACAGTGTAGATTTTTCCAGCTACATGTAAACTCCTCTTCTTTTTGAACCTATGGCAATTACCTCAAAACTTAAGAAAGTCAGGCTCCTGGAAAATTTACTTCTAGGTGTTTTTCCTTGTCTTATCACTGAGTTAGACTTCTGTGGTCTTGAAAGGTGCAAAAGTTTAGATGAAGGAGAGTGAGATTGCAGCTGGCAAAATCTGAGTCATAGCTTCAACTTGGGCGGGCTAACATGACGTTCCACGTGTTTCCTGAACATGTGAGCGTGGAAGGTCAAGATACCAGAACAGTATTCTGTGACCCTTTGTCCAAGAATGACCTTCTATTAAATAATTAAATCAGATGAGGGAGAAGATGTTGTAAAAATAAGAAGTCTTCTCAGATGTTTGAATGGTCGAAGACATTATTCCTGCCAATATGATGGAAAATGTTTTATAATTCATTATTATATCACAGAGTGTCAGGAATGGAAACTCCTTTTGGGCTGTAGAAAAAATGATCAACTTGTAAGTTTTGCCATCTCAGTAACTTCCTAAGTTATGAAATATTCTATGGCTTTCATTGTAACAGAATTGTGGTCAACAGCCTGGTTATTTAGTTTCATTTTTATTATATTCTGGCAAGTTGTGTTTAAACAGGTCCTGATAAGGTATCTTTAACTAGTATATGTGTTTCCCCTTCTGACAAGAGGAGGACTATTGGTTAAGGAAGTGAGCCCATTGTGGTGCTGGCATCACTAGGGTGCTTGCTGAAATGTGGATTTGGAGTGAACAACATGATCATTTATTTATCTCCATCCACGTATGGCTTTGCTCATTTTTTCCTACACCTCCCTGGCTGTTGCTGTTTCTTCCTTTAGTTTCTTTTGTTCCTCCGCATTACTTTTCTTAGTTTCTACATACCACTGTTTCTGTTTTTAAAAGTTTGTGTTTGGGGATGGAGGAAGAATGGGGAGCGACAGTTAATGAGTGTGGGACTTCTTTTTGCAGCAATCTAAATGTTCTAAGATTGATTAGGGTGATGCCTACATGACTGAATACACAAAAAAATGAATGAATTGTATACTTTATTTATTTTTAAACTAATTTATTTACTTATTTTTGGCTGTGTTGGGTCTTTGCTGCACGGGCCTTCTCTAGTTGTGGCGAGCAGGGGCTACTGTTCCTTGTGGTGCGCGGGTTTCTTATTGCGGTGGCTCCTCTTGTTGCGGAGCACAGGCTCTAGGCATGTGGGCTTCAGTAGTTGTGGCACGTGGGCTCAGCAGTTGTGGTGCATGGCCTTAGTTGCTCTACCACATGTGGGCTCTTCCTGCACCAGGGCTCGAAACCGTGTCCCCTGCATTGGCAGGCGGATTCTTAACTGCTGAGACACCAGGGAAACCCGAACTGTATACTTTAAATATGTGATTTTCTTGAGCTCCTGGGTGAACCAGGTTCTGCTTAAGGCCCTGGAATCAGTGGTAAATAAAATCACTAAGTTCCCCATCCTCAAGGGATTGACATTCTAGTGATAACAACAGATATTAAACAGTTTAAAAATTATTTCATATCATAATACATGCTCCAAAGAGTATTTAAAGAGGAAAATATTGTAGAGAGTTTATTTTTATTTAAGATGGAATCTTCAGGAGGGGTCTCTCTGAGAAGGTAACGTTTCAGGTGAACCTGAATGATGGGGAGAATCCCAGATGTGTGAAGATTTGAGGCAAAATCACTCCAGGTAAAGGGAATATGTAACATAAAGTTGCAGTGTGGCCAGAGCATAGCAGGGGTCACATCGTGCAGGTTTTGTAGGTCAAGGTAAAGCCCTCGATTTTTGTTGTAATTGCAATAAGCAGTCATTGGAAGAATTTAATAGGCGTGTGTTGCAGTTGGATTTTGATTTTCAAAAGACTTCAGAGACCATTTAGAAGGCCGCTGCCGTGTTCTAGGTGGGAGATGATGTTTGTTTATATTATGAGGAGAGTAGTAGAGATGTAAGAAGTGCCTGGTTTTGGGACTTCCCTGGTGGTGCAGTGGTTAAGAATCCACGTGCCAATGCAGGGGACACGGGTTCGAGCCCTGGTCTGGGAAGATCCCACATGCCATGGAGCAACTGAGCCCGTGTGCCACAACTACTGACCCTGCTCTCTAGAGCCCACGAGCCCCAACTACTGAGCCCAAGAGCCACAACTACTGAAGCCCACGTGCCTAGAGCCTGTGTTCCGCAACAAAAGAAGCCATCGCAATGAGAAGCCCGTGCACTGCAACGAAGAGTAGCCCCCGCTCGCCGCAACTAGAGAAAGCCTGTGCACAGCAACAAAGACCCAACGCAGCCATAAATAAATAAATAAATTTATATATATATATAAAAAAAGACATGTCTGTTTTTGGAGCTATAGCCCATTGGGCCTTTTATATTTCCTAGCGTAATGTGGCATACACAACAGACACTTTGCTGAGTGAATGGATGTTTGGAGAGGACTATTTAGGGACAGATATCTAAGCAACAACAAAAGGCCAGTGATACATTGACCTTTGGTGCCATGAAAGATTGATTTTTAAATTTACTAGCAGTGGTTGAGTTCATGAAGGATACTACTATGGATTGTAGTCCAAACTTGTAATATCCGCAGAGGTAACACAAGGGTAATTCCTTTGCATTTCATTGTTCATCACAATGCGACACTCAAAGAGAAGATTTCATTTGAGGTTAAAGGTGTGTACTGGGGAAGAAGAGGTGGTTTTACGTTTAAGGTAGTAATCCCTTTTCTGTGCCTTGATATCTTTTATCATTGCCTCCACTTGTCCTGGAGATATTTGTTGAGTTATAAACTCCTTTTAATGAAATCAAAACCCAGAATTTAGAGAGTCAGTATCATTGTAATAATGTTCATTACAACAGAACGAAAATGGAAACCATGAGATGTGGAACCTATTTTCTGCATGATCCGCTCATTATTCAAGATACAAGGAAGCCATAGGAATTGCTTAGAATCAGTTTCCAGATTTAGATTTCTGGTTTGCTAGAAAGTAACTGCATCACAATAGGGCTATGCTTCTTTTCTGGGAAGCAGCTGGCATGGAGGGGAAAGAACACGTCCTTTGAATATCAGTTTATATCCTGGTTCTGCCACTTACTAACTGCAAGAGCTCGGGCAAAACACTTCACTTCTGGGTTTGGTGTGCCGAGCTGCAGTGTGGTGGCAGGAATCCATCGCTTTCAAAAATAACTACTTTTGAGTCTTTTTTATATGGGAGATCACTTCTACAAAGTAACTCAAAGCATGGTCTCTTTACTTCCTTTTCTTTCCTGAGGAAGTAGTTGTCAGGTATAATTTTATTGCTTATCAATATTGCAATTGTTGTGAGAACAGAGAGAGGCAACAGCTCTGTGATAAAGGCTCCCCATGGTGCTGAATTGCCTGCTTCCCATGTCCTGGCTTCCCTGTAGGACGTGCAGGGAGAGTCCAAAGAGCTAAGAATTAAGTGAGTGGATGGGTTTCTGTGATTATGCCAGAATCTCAACCAATGGTAAAGATATACAACCTGGGAGAAGTAAAAACAAAACCTGACTGCATTATAAATACACTTGGATGAAAGCTATTGACGATGGAAAATGACTGACCCTCCATTCAGATGCAAGTATTTGACTTGGTTACACTTTATTTCGTCTCCAAAATGGCACTTTATTTTCATCCTTCAAATAAGGAGCAACCATTTGATTTTGTAATGTAAAAACTATTATTTCCCTTAGGAAAAGGATTACTGAACTTTCTGTACCTAGTGTTTATGCCTTTAATAAGCACAGTGCTTCCAAGAGAATTGAATGACTTTTTGTACTATGATGTTTTTCTGCCTCTACATCTGAGTTTTGTACCTTCATGTCTGGGAAACTTGTTTTTATAAATTCACAGAAACCTGACAAACAGTAGGAATTTGTTCTCTGTCTCGTAGAGATGGGCAAATCCCTCAAGAGCTTGTTGATTTCTTGCTAACCACTTTGCTGGGAGCAAAGCGCCTTTCTTTTCTAAGGAAAAGATGTATAGAGGGAAGTAGGGTTCATGGGAAATACCAGACTCAGATAACTGCAGTTCTAGCAAGCAACACCACATCTTGGAGGTTCATTCACCAACACGTGAAAACTCTCACATGCTCTAACCTTTGCTTGAGCTTTACAATTTGCATCTAGTATTATATTTCTAGTCCAACTAGTAGTATCATAAAGGGCAATGGCATAAAAAGACCTCCTAAACGTTAAAAGCCGAAACATGAGGAGGAAGAACTTAAGTGTGGAGAGATGAGGCTAGAGAGAAAAAGCAAGAGTCAGATGGCAAAGTGTATTGTGTGCTAACCCCTACGGTTTACACCTTATTCTCAGGAAACTTCCGGAAGATAAGGGGAAACCATGGGATGCTTTTAAGCCAGGAAATGAGATATTCAGATGTATATTTTAGAAAGGTCTCTCTTGGGGCTCTGTGGAGGTTTGATTTCAAGGGTGAAGCCTGGAGCCAATAGCAAAAAAAAATCTGATTTTAAAAATTCACAGAAGACCTGATTAGATACTTTACTGAAGAAGACATACAAAATGGCCAACAGAGGAGACCTTCAAGATTGCGGAGTAGTAAAACGTGGAGATCATCTTCCTCCCCACAAATACATCAGAAATACATCTACATGTGGAACAACTCCTACAGAACACCTACTGAACACTGGCAGAACACCTCAGACTTCCCAAAAGGCAAGAAACTCCCCACGTACCCGGGTAGGGCAAAAGAAAAAAGAAAAAACAGAGACAAAAGAATATGGATGGGACCTGCACCAGTGGGAGGGAGCTGTGAAGGAGGAAAGGTTTCCACACACTAGGAAGCCCCTTCGCGGGGGGAGACTGCGGGTGGGCAGAGGGGGGAAGCTTCGGATCCGCGGAGAAGAGCACAGCAACAGGTGTGCGGGGGCAAAGCGGAGAGATTCCCGCACAGAGGATTGGTACCAACTGGCACTCACCAGCCCGAGAGGCTTGTCTGCTCACCCGCCGGGGCAGGTGGAGGCTGGGAGATGAGACTCGGGCTTCAGAGGTCGGATCCCAGGGAGAGGACTGGGGTTGGCGGCGTGAACACAGCCTGAAGGGGGCTAGTGCGCCACGGCTAGCTGGGAGAGAGTCCGGGAAAAAGTCTGGACCTGCCGAAGAGGCAAAGACCATTGTTTTGGGGTGCGCGAGGAAAGGGGATTCAGAGCGCTGCCTAAATGAGCTCCAGGGATGGGCGTGAGCCGTGGCTATCAGCATGGACCCCAGAGACGTGCAGGAGATGCTAAGGTGGCTGCTGCCACCACCAAGAAACCTATGGGCGAGCACAGGTCACTCTCCACACCTTCCTTCCTGGGAACATGTATAGCTCGTCACTGCCAGCGTCCCGTGATCCAGGGACAAATTCCCCGGGAGAACGCATGGCGCGGCTCCGGCCGGTGCAACGTCATGCCTGCCCCTGCCACCGCAGGCTCACCCCGCATCCGTACCCCTCCCTCCCCCCGGCCTGAATGAGCCAGAGCTCCCGAATCAGCTGCTCATTTAGCCCTGTCCTGTCCGAGGGAAGAACAAATGCCCTCAGGTGACCTACATACAGAGGCAGGGCCAAATCCAAAGCTGAGCCCCAGGAGCGGTGCAAACAAAGAAGAGAAAGGGAAATCTCTCCCAGCAGCCTCAGGAGCAGCAAATTAAATCTCCACAATCAACTTGATGTACCTGCATCTGTGGAATACCTGAGCAGACAACATATCACCCCAAAATTCAGGCGGTAGACTTTGGGAGCAACTGTAGACTTGGGGTTTGCTTTCTGCAACTAATTTGTTTCTGGTTTTATGTTTATCTTAGTTTAGTATTTAGAGTTTATTATCATTTGTACATTGTTTATTGATTTGTTTGCTCTCTTCCTTTTTTTGATATATATAGATATATATATATTTTTTTCCTTATTCTCATTTTGTGAATGGGTATGTGTATGCTTCTTTGTGTGATTTTGTCTGTATAGCATTGCTTTTACCATTTGTACTAGGGTTCTGTGTGTCCATTTTTTTTAATAACTTAAATTTTTTTATTTTTAATAATTTTTAAATTTTTTAAATAACTTTATTTTATTTTATTCTTCCTTTTATTCTGAGCCTTGTGGCTGACAGGTCTTGGTGCTCCAGCCGGGTGTCAGGCCTGTGCCTCTGAGGAGGGAGAGCTGAGTTCAGGACATGGGTCTACCAGAGACCTCCCTGCTCCATGTAATATCAAACAGTGAAGGTTCCCCCAGAGATCTCCATGTCAACACTAAGACCCAGCTCCACTCAGTGACCAGCAAGCTACAGTGCTGGACACCCTATGCCAAACAACTAGCAAGACAGGAACACAACCCCACCCATTAGCAGAGAGGCTACCTAAAATCATAATAAGGTCACAGGCACCCCAAAACACACCACTGGATGCGGTCCTGCCCACCAGAAAGACAAGATCCATCCTCATCCACCAGAACACAGGCACCAATCCCATCCACCAGGAAACCTACACAACCCAGTGAACCAGACTTACCCACAGGGGGCAGACACCAAAAACAACAGTAACTGCAAACCTGCAGCCTGCAAAAAGGAGACCCCAAACACAGTAAGTTGAGTAACATGAGAAGACAGAGAAACACACACCAGATGTAGGAGCAAGGTAAAAACCCATCAGACCAAACAAATGAAAAGGAAATAGGCAGTCTACCTGAAAAAGAATTCAGAGTAATGATAGTAAGATGATCCAAAATCCTGGAAATAAGATGGAGAAAATAAAAGAAACGTTTAACAAGGACCTAGAAGAACTAAAGAGCAAACAAACAGTGATGAACAACACAATAGATGAAATTAAAAATTCTCTAGAAGGAATCCATAGCAGAATAACTGAGGCAGAAGAACGGATAAGGGACCTGGAAGATAAAATAGTGGAAATAACTATGGCAGAGCAGAACAAAGAAAAAAGAATGAAAAGAATTGAGGACAGTCTCAGAGACCTCTGGGACAACATTAAATGCACCAAGATTTGAATTATAGGGGTCCCAGAAGAAGAAGAGAAAAAGAAAGGGACTGAGAAAATATTTGAAGAGATTATAGTTGAAAACTTCCCTAACATGGGAAAGGAAATAGTCAAGTCCAGGAAACGCAGAGTCCCATACAGGGTAAATCCAAAGAGAAACACGTCAAGACATATTAATCAAGCTATCAAAAATTAAAGAAAAAATATTAAAAGCAGCAAAGGAAAACAACAAATAATACACAAGGGAATCCCCATAAGGTTAACAGCTGATCTTTCAGTAGAATCTCTGTAAGCCAGAAGGGAGTGGCAGGACATACTTAAAGTGATGAAAGGGAAAAACCTACAACCAAGATTACTCTATCCAGCAAGGATCTCATTCAGATTTGACAGAGAAATCAAAAACTTTACAGAGAAGCAAAAGCTAAGAGAATTCAGCACCACCAAACTAGCTTTACAACAAATGCTAAAGGAACTACTCTAGGCAGGAAACACAAGAGAAGGAAAAGGCCTACAATAACAAACCCAAAACAATTAAGAAAATGGTAATAGGAACATACATATCGATAATTACCGTAAATGTAAATGGATTAAATGCTCCAACCACAAGACATATACTGGCTGAATGGATACAAAAACAAGACCTGGAGGAGCTTCAAGATGGCAGAAGAGTAAGACGTGGAGATCATCTTCCTCCCCACAAATACATCAGAAATACATCTACATGTGGAACAACTCCTACAGAACACCTACC